>NC_081782.1:1177298-1194798 GCF_963082965.1 Carassius carassius | reverse complement strand
TTAAAAAATACATTATATTCCAGCATTAATGGCTATACTTGCTCTTGAATAAATACATTAATACAAATATTTATTATTTATTTAAAATTAATTAAATTAGATTTCATTATTAAAGTGTCACTTTATTTGAACTAGATTAATTTTTATGAGTATTTTTATGTTGTGTCTCAGACGGCTCGTCACTGACTGGCTCTCGATACGAGGCTCTGCCGATTGGTTACTGGTGGTCTCTGCTGTACGGGACAGTGATTCTGCTGCTGTGTGTGTTGGTGTGTCTGGTCGGGGCTCATATCTATGCTAAAGCCACCTTCCTCATCTTCATCATCGTCATGGTGGTTTTAGGGACCATCTTTATCAGTTTCTTTGCAGTGCCGTTTCGAACCGTCCAACTACCTGGCCAAAGAAACGCCTCACTCGGCCCAACGAGCGCCAACTTCACCGGCTTCAAGTTAGACACGCTGTTGGGAAACGTGCAAGGTGAGAGACGTTATGGTTTGTAACCAAATTTCAGAGTTTCGTATCATGTATGAGAACAGAGGAATGGGACACACTTCTGTAAAAGATCAAAGGCCACTTCCTTAATGAAGAAACAGATGCAAATAGGGCTGTGAATCTTTGGCAAGGCAGCGATTCGATTCGATTACGATTCATAGGTTTTCGATTCGATTCAAGAACGATTTTTGAACGATTCAATTAGATTCGATTCACAATTAAATTCGATTCGATTCGATTATAACGATTCGATTCTGCATTCTTTAAGTGCATTCATGGGATTATTTAAATGCTTCTACTAAATTCTTTAAAAGCTCAGTCAGGGGCAAATTACAGTAGCATTTATGGTTAGAGAACCATAGGTTATAAAAAAAAAAAACTTTTCTTTCCATTGTTAAATGCTAGTTTAATGATGCGACATGGCATACGTAAAAATGTATGTAAGCCAAGTTTTTAAAAAAGAGCTTAAAGAGTATTATGTATAAGCTAATATTTTGTCACACCAGGGGCGTAGCCATAATTTCAGAAGTGACAGAAATGTCAAATACAATCATTTTATGTATGTAGCCTATATAATAATAATAATAATTATTATTATTATTATTATTATTATTATTTTTTACAAGGAATTATCTGCTTTTTTAATTACTTTTAATTAGCTGTAATAAATCAAATACACTGCTGGACAATAATCAATCATTTGTAATCGATATTTTTTTCCTAATGGCAATTTTATGATTGTTTTATATACTAGGCTACATTTAATTAGCAATTTTTTTAATTTTCTGCACAGAATAAGGTAGAAAATATACTTTATAGTTTATGTACTGTAATAAATGTCAATTAGCACTGCATCATTCATAAATTGTTTGTGGGTTTTTTTTTAGTTTCATCAGTTCATTCTGCTTTTATTCAGTTTATCTGCAGATATAGCCTGGCACGTCTATGAGAGCGAGATCGCTTCTCTTTCAGTGTGAAAACGTCTTCATCTCGCGCCAGATGTCTGTTTGCTAATGAAACAAACGCTAGGCTACTTTCATGCATATTATCAGATAAATCTCATGCTCTTATTTCAAGGTCGTTGTTAATGCTGTGGTTAATTTTAAAAGTTTCCTTCGTATATTCGGTTAATCCGCATTGTTTAAACACATTTATCATTCAATGGATCTGTGCAAATGATTTAGGCACTTACATTTCTGCTCCGTGCATGCAATAAACACAGCTGTCGACGGCTCCGGTAACTCCGTCTGTAAGATGCAGAGAGCCATTGACAAACTACAGAAAAGTAAAACTACTTCACGTTAGCATTACTGGCCACGAGTCCTATAGATCACACGTCAGCTGCGTCAGAGACGAACGGAGCGCGAGCGCAATCCTGTGACAGTCTCAGGCGGTAAACAGTGGAGCGCGTGAAGGACAGATAAGAGGCACGATTCACAAACAATCTTCAAGGTCTCCATTAATTCGTGCGTAGTAATTTAATGTGTATACATTTTGAAAGTATTGAATCGCTATAGAAATCGGGATTCATTCGATTCTTAGCATTTTGAATTGATTACTGTCCGAGATCGGCGATTCACGATTCAAAAATCATGTTTCAAGATCGATGCATATGAATCGACAGGGTTTGTAATCGATGCATCGAGAAAACGAGTGAATTGTTACACCCCTAATTAACATGATATTGATTAATCAGCTTCATGATTAACGGAGCCGAATGTCACACGTGTAAAATGCACATTTTCATAAGCTACAGTAACTAAAACCAGCGAGTTAATTCAAACTCAAGCATGTTTTTAGTAACATGGCACTAGATCTGCGTTCTCATATTAGTGTCACTATTAAAGTTGTGAAGCTAAAGACTAGCATCACTTTTGTAGAGAAATATTTTTTTTGTTTTTGTTTTTAATTTAGTAACATGAGGTCTTACCAAATTGCGTTGGTGAAAAGTTGAAAATGAAATGAAGCATAAAAATGTGCAATTAAAATAATTAATTTGAAAAAAAAGAAAGAAAGAACAAATATTAAGTAAAAATCTTTGAAACTTCAATAAAAAGCATACTAAAAAAAATATTTAATATATTAAGACGCATAATATAGATATATAATATAAAATTTTATATATATATATATATATAAAAGTATATTTAATATGAATTTAATATATGAAAAATAAACCCACAGGGAGCAAATAATATTAGTAATATTAATTTTATATTATAACATTACTACAACATTACCAGTAGATTATGCAAAAATAACTTTCCCTAAATCAAACCCTAATCTTATTCCTAAAGTATATGTAGCTAATAAATATTATTAATTAATAATAGCATTAAATAATCTTTGTTAATGTTAATAAAATACTTTATAAATAAAATATTTTTTTTTCCCATGTTCTCAAATATTAATTTGATTTTAGACAAAATCTTTTATTTTTTATTTAATGACGTTAACATTTGCTAAGATTATAACCACTGATGTATTGTTCATTGTTAGTTCATACTTTCTCTTCCATATCTCTTTTAACTAAAGTTTACAGATATATGTTACTATAAATACGTTTAAAAATAAAATCTCTTGTTGTTCCCTGCATTTCTCCTCTTCTGTAATTTGCTTTTTATTTTAGTTACCTAATAAACTTTGCATTGTATATCACAAATATTGCTGGCTCTTCTGCGTGTTGCTTTTGTTCCTCTTTTGTTAGTGGCTTTGAATAAACTGCTAAATGCATAAATGTAAATGTACTTTTTATCATTATTATTACAAATGCTTTGTTGCAAAAGTCACAGACAGTTAATCTACTGTCCGTGTCTGTTTAGCTGACTATGTAGTGGACTACACCACCGGAGTCATGATGTCCTTCGCCACAGTTTTTGCGGTGATGTTTAATGGCTGCACTGGAATCATGGCTGGATCCAACATGTCTGGTGGGTGTTGAGTTTACTGGACTGTTTATTGTGGTTTAAAGGTAGTTTGTTAGTTTATTTTAAATGTTTGTTAGCCTGAATTATTGTGTGCAGGTTGTTAAGTGTGTTTAGTAGTGGATAATGGAGCAATGCTGCGAAGACTTACCAATTTGGTTCCCTTAACAAAAACCCAACAGGATTTTCCCATTGGCTTTTGGATTATTGCAGAAAATAAGCTTAAAGCTTTATGATACTTTTTTTATTCAGCATGATAATCTACACCAATTAACACAACCTTTATGCATTTTGAAGCTTAGTTAATACTGGCAGAGGTAAAAAGCTAAACATAGGCTATAAATGAATTACACCACCAACACAGACACTATTAAGCTTCCCAAAACTTTTTCTTTTAAAAATAAATTCCTGAAAGTGTCAACTGTTTTCTGTTTCAAACTAGTAGAGAGAAAACAACCAAAATGAACTTTTGAGTGTTGCTTTAATTGCACTTCATCTATTTGCGTCTGTAGATTTCAATTCCAGTGCATAACTTTAGAGAGTTTTTTCTGCACTTCAGCAGCACTCACAAACACCAAAACTTACAGTTTTATTACCATCTATATTCTGAAGGTTTTTACTGATGGGTTTGTTTATATATCATTCACATGTTTTTTAAATGCACTTTATCTACTTATGTCTGTAGATTGCAATTACAATGCATATCTTTAAATGCCGTTTTTATAAAATGAGTTTTTTCTTCACTTCAGCAGCACTCACAAACACCAAAACTTACAGTTTTATTACCATCTATATTCTGAAGGTTTTTACTGATGGGTTTGTTTATATATCATTCACATGTTTTTTAAATGCACTTTATCTACTTATGTCTGTAGATTGCAATTACAATGCATATCTTTAAATGCCGTTTTTATAAAATGAGTTTTTTCTTCACTTCAGCAGCACTCACAAACACCAAAACTTACAGTTTTATTACCATCTATATTCTGAAGGTTTTTACTGATGGGTTTGTTTATATATCATTCACATGTTTTTTAAATGCACTTTATCTACTTATGTCTGTAGATTGCAATTACAATGCATATCTTTAAATGCCGTTTTTATAAAATGAGTTTTTTCTTCACTTCAGCAGCACTCACAAACACCAAAACTTACAGTTTTATTACCATCTATATTCTGAAGGTTTTTACTGATGGGTTTGTTTATATATCATTCACATGTTTTTTAAATGCACTTTATCTACTTATGTCTGTAGATTGCAATTACAATGCATATCTTTAAATGCCGTTTTTATAAAATGAGTTTTTTCTTCACTTCAGCAGCACTCACAAACACCAAAACTTAGAGTTTTATTACCATCTATATTCTGAAGGTTTTTACTGAGGGGTTTGTTCATATATCATTCACATGTTTTTTTAAATGTACTTTATCTACTTATGTCTGTAGATTGCAATTACAATGCATATCTTTAAAATGCCGTTTTTATAAAATGAGTTTTTTCTCCACTTCAGCAGCACTCACAAACACCAAAACTTACAGTTTTATTACCATCTATATTCTGAAGGTTTTTACCGAGGGGTTTGTTCATATATCATTCACACTGATTTATATAACATTTTATTCCTAAAAACATGGCGGAATTTTTTCTTTTTTTTCTGTCTTTTGACAGTCTTTTTTGAAGTGATAAAAAGAGAAATCCAAAATCCCCTCTATACAAACCTTTAACTCTAATATCTAACAAAATCAAACAAGAATTTTTAACCTGGCTTTATCCAATGTTCAGATCTATTCTCCTGAAATGTATGCAAATGAGTGAAAATCTAATTAGATCATGCCTTATGCATATTTAAACTTAACTTTTGAAATACAAAACATGTTTGCAATCCTTAATGTACTCAATCAACTGGGAAAGTATGATGAATGTACTAGTTAATTGTTTTGTAACATATTCACCTGTAGTGTTAGGTTCTAGGGTAAACTGTATTGTCGTGTTTGTATGTTTCAGGTGATCTGAAGAACCCAAGCTACTCCATTCCTCGTGGAACCATCACAGCTGTCATCTTCACTTTCATCATCTATAACCTGCTGAGTATACTGATCTCCTGCACCTGTGACCGGTAACACACACACACACACACACACACACACACACACACACACACACACACACACACACACACATACAATGAAGCAGACAGATGAAATGAAGTGAAAGTTAGACAGTTGAAACCTCAGGAAGTTTTTGGCACAAAGTTGATGTGGGGATTACAAAGACTTAAACGTGGATCTGAACGCTGGACAGTGTGTTTGTGTGTGTGTGTGTGTGTGTGTGTGTGTGTGAGCAGAAGTGTGATTGAGGTCACATGACATTCCTGGCATTTCCAACAGAAAGAATTCTAACTGCATTCAGTTAAATTCAATTAAGCACAATTTAGTTTGAATGCACATTTTTGTAATTTCCAAAGGATGTCAGTAGTTGCATGCTTTAATTAGGGACATTTTAAAATAAATGTCTCTGTTTCGTGTGTATAAGCATTTTTGTTTTGTCGTAATTGAGATGGCCAGAATTCTGGAAATGCCACATATGTAGTAAATGCAAATGTGTTTTTATAGGTCTCATGTGCTGCCTGGATTACGTGTGACTCACATGAGGTGCATGAGGAAAGAGACGTGTGTGTGTGTGTGTGTGTGTGTGTGTGTGTGTGAAAGAGTGAGAGAGACACTGGAGGTTTATGGAAAGAAAGGTTCTTCTGTTAAATGACAGAGAAAGATATGAAATCGTCTTTGTTTGTTTGTCTGTCTTACACTGCTTTTTATTTTAAATGATTCACCTCTGCATTTAAATCAGAGTTATTTTTAGTATTGTCATACTAGTATAGTTTTGTTTGAATATATTGATTTTCATTTTACTTGAATTAGTTCAATTATTTAGTATTTTCTGGTTTTTTTTCTGTCATTTTTGTTTTTCCATACATTGATTTATTTATTTCAGTTTTGAGTTTACCTTAGTACTTCAAAGTTAAACTAAATGAAATGAAAATGTGCTTCGGTGACTAGCTAAAATATAATAATAGAATAATATTTATTATATATTTTATTTAACATTTATTTAATTTCAAGTAGCAAAAAAAGTTTATATATATTTTTCATTAGTGTAATTTCATTGAATTACTTCTGTTTGGTTTATTTGGCATTTTCATTTGTTAACATTTAAGAAATTGTGTGTTTTTGTCATTTGTATTAGTTTTTTGTTTAAGTGTATTTACGTATCATATATTTACATATATATTACATCTTATATGTTTATATTTTTTATTTGAGTTTTCCTTTCAGTACATCAAGTTAAACTAAATAAAATTGAGAAATATTGTCATGGTGCCTAGCTGAAAAATAATAAGTTTAGGGTTTTTTTTATATGCATTTTATTTTATTTAATGTTTGTTTTATTTCAAATAATCTTTGTTCTAAAGTTTGTTAATAATAGTTATCCTTATTTAAGTGCAGCTCTCACTTCTAAAACTAAATGCATGTGTGTGGTCTTTAAGACTTTCAGTTGCCTGCTTTAAACACCATTAAGTTTGAAAAATCGCCTGTTTAATGTCTGTAAATCATTACATACAGGCCTAAAATATGATTTTTAAGTGAGATCCCTAAAGCGATTTAATCAATCTTGTCTGTAATGATTGATTTTAAAGTGCAGAGTTATCTGTTCTGGATAAAAGAGAGAAAGAGATGGTTTAGGGTTTGATTAGAGGAAGTAAATTACATCAGCATTAGAGATTAAAAATCCTGTTTTTGTTATTATTAAAGCCATCAATCAGCTTCTCATCACTGTCATTCAAAATGCTCAACACTGGAGACCCTCTGTCAGTTGCCATTACAACAGAGGAGGCGGGTGGTCCTATATTAAAGATTAATTCAGCTAATCAAGTGAAAATAAGACATTTTGTGTCAGTGGAGGTGGATGCAGTGCTTTAGTGAGCAGCAGATGGCAGTACCACATTAAAACACTCACAGACTTATGATGAAAATGACAGGAATTATGGAGAAATATTCAGCAGTTTTAAAAGTCACATCTGGAGAAATCAAATTTTCTGTGATCTTTTAAAATAAGGATTCTTTGCATGATGGTAAAAAAAAACACAAAAAAAAGTTTCCAGACATCCTACGCAGAGGAAGAATAGATGTATTTATTGAAGTTAAACAGCAAAAAAGACTTGTTCTGAACTTTTGCAGCTTTATGATGTTGGGTAGATGAGTGCTATCACATTAACATGACTGTATGCAAGCTTATTCCTGCTACACAAAAAAATAATTGAATGAATAAATAAGGCATTTGTAAACTTTTGCCTCACAATTCTGAGTTTTTCATTACAATTTTTATCATACACATTTTTTTGAAAGATTAAGATTCAGAATTGCGAGAGATAAAGCTAAAATTCTCAGAAGAAAATTCTGAATTGTGGAAAAATTAAATATTTTTAATTCTGTTTGAATGTATCTTATGACTCTGAATTGTAAGATACATATTGGTAAGAGATGTATAGCTTGAATGCACTAGAAGTCGCTTAGATAAAAGTGTCTGCTAGATGCATAAATGAAAATTTGAGATATATAATGTGTGTATATAAATATATACTAAGAATTCTCAGAGGAGAAAATTGTCAGAATTGTGAGTTGAAAAAACTGTTACATTTACATTTTTATTTGTTTATTTTAAGTTTAATTTTACGTTTTTTTTCTTGCATTTTTGAGGAAAAAACGTCTGTTGACGATATATAAATTCACAATTTTCTTTTCATTTTCATTTTCCATGGCGGAAACATTTTGTGGTGCAAATAAACTTCCATAATTGTGTGATCCGAGACTGTTAACAAACCCACAGCTTATCAATGTTACTCCTTTTATATGAACCAATCAGAACGGAGCTCATTTGCATACAGAATGACATGTGGAGTCTTAAAGGTACAGTAGCAGAAACACAGTAAATAGTCTAGCTCTTGTGGTTGGCTGTGAGTGTGAGCTCATGTTGTCATATTCATTTAAGAGATTCGTCATGATGATGACAATAAATGATTGGAAAGCAGTTGCCGAGGCGAGCAATGTGTGTGACAGAAAGAGAAACACATAGTGAAAGGAAGCATGTGTGTGTTTCTCCCAAGACTGTCAGTCAGTTACACTCTGTGTTCATTTATTCATGCAGTGTTTAATTGTATTAGTTTAAATCTGTCATTCATCTTTAGTGGCAGCGCTGTGAAAGAGAAACCCCTGAACGTGTTTCATCCGTTTCTTCTTCGGTTCTGTATCTCGCTGCTGCAGATGGTGAACTTTGACCTCAGTCTCTCTCACTCCTCATCACATCTGAAAGCTGAGCAGATATTAAAAGTCAGGAGCCATGTGCACTTTACATACTGTGCCATTCAGAAGTTGGGGTCGGTAAGATGAGCTGAATTAATTTGAGCAAAAACAGTAAAAATTTAGAAATATTATTACAATATAAAATAGGTGTATTCTTATGTGAATATATAGTAAAATGTATTTTATTTCTGTGATCGAACCTGAATATTTCAGCATCTTTGCTCCAGTCCTCAGTGCTTCACTGCTCAAGAAACATTTCTGATTATTAGCAATATTAACAATATTTTTGTGGAAACCGTGACACATTTCGATGAATAGAATGTTTTTAAATCAACAGCAATTATTGAAATAGAAATCTTTTGTAACAATAGAAATGTCTTTACTGTCACTTTTGATCAATTTAATGTGTCCTTGATGAATTAAAGTATTAATGTCTTGCAAAAAAAGGAAAATCTTTCTGACCCCAAACTTTAAAACAGTATTTTAACTGTAACTTAAAAAAATAAAAAAATAAAATGTATATATATATATATTAGGGGTGTAACGATACGTGTATTCGTATTGAACCGTTCGGTACGAGGCTTTCGATTCGGTACGCGGTACGCATTATGGACCGAACGGTTCGTTGGACTAATTAATTATATTTGGAAAATAAAAAAAAAATTGTGAAATATAATGATATGCGTTCAACAAGGTAGTCCAATAACCCAAACGACGTAACAGGCAACGCCCCTGACACCCCTGAAGAAGAAAAAAACACCAACTTATATGTTTATGTTAGGCTTCTCAGTCAGGTGCTCGCTCACTCAGTAATACACGCTGAAGGCTCGTTGCAAAATGGCTAATGCCTTTAACAGAGCAGAAATAGAAGATCCTCCAATAACCAACAGGTCTGGTGTTTGGGTGCACTTTGGATTCCCTGTAATTGAGCGAGTGCCTTTATGGGCCTTTCACACAGGACGCGGTATGCGCGGCGCTGCGCTATAAAACCCATTCATCTCAATGGCTTGCTCCGCGCAAGGACGTTTTGTTGCTGCGTCGACCAAAAGCGCAAGCGTAGCGGTGCGCATCATTTGCGTGCACGCCGCGGTCAAAGTTCAAAATAGTTCAACTTTTGCCGCTGCGCTCTGTGACGATTACCAGCGCGACCAATAGGATCCAAAACAAGCACGGAAATCAAAATGAATGAACGGCTAGTACAGTACTGTGTGTGTCAGAATTTCCTGAGCTGTACGATACAAGTTTGAGGTAGTATAGGGACATCGTCAGGAAAGCTGTGTCATGTAGACATATCTCCATTCAAGGAACAACAGACTATGATAGAGCTCCTGCTAAAAGTTTTTAAAACTCCGCCTACGCCATAGCGCAGCGCAGTGCAAATCGCGTTGTATCTGAAAGGCAACGCTGAACCCAGTGGCAAGCGCCGCGCATACCGCGTCCTGTGTGAAAGGCCCACTCTGTAGTGGAAAACGTAGGTTTTAAGAACATGCTTAATGTAATTGAGCCCCGTTACAATATTCCTTCACGAGCCCATTTCAGACAGACCGTAATTCCTGCTTTGTTCCAAAAAACATAAGCCCTATAGAGAACCAATTGAGTAAAAACACACTCAATATAAAGAGTTATAGAGTTCCATATAAAAAGTTACATCTTTGTATTTGTTCATAACTACTACAATAATATAACATTTTCATTTTTTTATAGGAGCTGTTTTTGTTTTATACAGTATGCTGCTAAGAAAACACCATAGAAGATGGGTAAAGAATAGCTCCATCATTGTTCAATGTAAAAAAAATTTTTAATTTTTAATTTTAAAGTTTTAATAAATAAAACATTTTTTAAAAATCAAGGAAATTTATCTGCCAATTTTTTCTTTTTGCTGTATCTAAAATGTACCGAACCGTACCGAACCGAACCGTGACACCAGTGTATCGTATCGAACCGAACCGTGAATTTTGTGAACCGTTACACCCCTAATATATATATATATATATATATATATATATATATATATATATATATATATATATACATATATGTGTGTAAATAAATATAAGAGGGATCATTATTATTTAAAACAGCTCTGATTAAGTTACTTTACATAACATTTGTATATAATAGAATAACATTTATAATATGTTATTGCTTATTGTATCATGATTAATGCATAATGTTAGAATTAAACGATAATTTAATGGTAATAATGTAATGATACTTTTTTTTGTTGTCAGATCCAGAGTATTTTTTTTATGATCTAGGATCTTTTTGTTAATATTTTGAATCAGATTTTATATATATATATATATATATATATATATATATATATATATATATATATATATATATATATATTCTGCTTTCAGGTAAATTTTACATTTTGTTTAATAATTAATTTTAGTATTTGTTTGTGATTTTTTTTTTTAATTATTATTATTTGTTTTTGTTGTTTTTAAATATGCCTATATTGTTTTTCATTATTTTTGTGGTTTTAGTTAAGTATAATAACCCTAGATGAGCCCTTGTTTTCAGTTTTGTGGGAATAAATGCTCTTTTGAGCATCATCTGGAGTGTTTGAAGGCGTTTCTGCTGATTGTTGGAGACGGATGGAGTGATAGAGACGGAGGTGTGATGGAGATGGAGGGATGTGAACGGTGCTTGTTAGCTATCGATCGTTTTTAATGATCCTGCTCTCTCGTCTCAGAGGAGCGTTTAACTTGACAGCCGTTTCTCACTTTCTCTGGCCTGCTGTTCACACACTCGATGGAGGTCACGGCTCGCTTTACTCTGACCTGATGTTATTGATGCATGCCACATCTGACCGTAGCATTGAACATATGATCACAGACGTGATGCACTTCCTGCAGAACAGGTCCGCTGTAGTGCACTCTGCAGAATGCAGTGTGTACTCGCATAGTTGCATTTACATTTACATTTACATTTAATCATTTAGCAGACGCTTTTTTTCCAAAGCGACTTACAAATGAGAACAATAGAAGCAGTCAGGTCAACAAGAGAACAACAACAGTATACAAGTGCCATGACAAGTCTCAATTAGTCTAGTATAGAACGCATAGGTAGTTTATTTTTTATTTTTTATAAAATTAAAAGACAAGAAAAGGAAAAGTGCTAGTGTTAGTTGGTTAAGTGCAGGCGAAAAAGATGAGTCTTTAGATGTTTCTTGAAAATGAGTAAAGACGAATTGAGATTGGGAGGTCATTCCACCAGCTGGGCACAGTCCAGGAAAAGGTCCGTGAGAGTGATTTTGAACTTCTTTGGGATGGTACCACAAGGCGTCGTTCACTTGCAGAGCGCAAACTTCTGGAGGGCACATAAGATTTAACCAGTGAATTTAGGTATGTTGGTGCCGTGCCAGTGGTCATCTTGTAGGCTAGCATCAGTACCTTGAATTTGATGCGAGCAGCTACTGGTAGCCAGTGTAACCTGATGAGGAGAGGAGTAACGTGAGCTTTTTTTGGCTCATTGAAGACAACCCTTGCTGCTGCATTCTGGATCAATTGCAGAGGCTTGACAGTACATGCAGGAAGAGCCAGGAGAGCATTACAATAGTCCAGTCTGGAGAGAACAAGAGCTTGGACAAGAAGTTTGGTTGCTTGCTCTGACAGGAAGGGTCTAATCTTCCTAATGTTGTATAAGGCAAACCTGCAGGACCGGGTCGTTGTAGCAATGTGGTCTGTGAAGCTTAACTGATGATCCATCACAACTCCTAGGTTTCTAGCTGTCCTCGAAGGAGTAATGGTTGATGAGCCCAGCTGTATAGAGAAGTTGTGATGAAGCACTGGGTTAGCTGGAATCACCAGGAGTTCTGTCTTCGTAAGGTTAAGCTGAAGGTGATGGTCATTCATCCAGCTAGAAATGTCACTCAGACAGGCTGAAATGCGAGCAGTTATCGTCGGGTCATCTGGTTGGAATGAGAGGTAGAGTTGGGTGTCATCAGCGTAGCAGTGATAAGAAAAGCCATGCTTCTGAATGACAGATCCTAATGACGTCATGTAGATGGAGAAGAGAAGTGGTCCAAGTACTGAGCCTTGAGGAACCCCAGTAGCAAGGTGGTGTGACTTTGAAACATCACCCCTCCAAGACACACTGAAGGATCTGTCAGAGAGGTAGGACTTAACCCACAGGAGTGCAGTTCCAGAGATGCCATTCTTTCTGAGGGTGGACAGGAGAATCTGGTGATTAACAGTGTCAAAAGTAGCAGAAAGGTCCAGTAAGATGAGTACCGAGGATTTTGAAGCTGCTCTTGCTAGTCGCAGGGCTTCAGTAACCGAGAGCAGAGCAGTCTCAGTTGAGTGGCCACTTTTGAAGCCAGATTGGTTGCTGTCCAGGAGGTTGTTCTGTACAAGGAACATAGAAAACTGGTTGAACACAGCTCGCTCAAGTGTCTTTGCAATGAATGGAAGAAGGGATACCGGTCTGTAGTTTTCAAGAAGCGCTGGATTTAGAGATGGTTTCTTGAGCAGTGGGCTTACCCGAGCCTGCTTGAATGCTGAGGGAAATGTTCCAGACTGAAGAGAGGAGTTGATAACGTGAGTAAGCGAAGGTATGATTGAAGAAGAGATCGCTTGAAGGAGGTGTGTGGGGATCGGATCAAGTGGACAAGTAGTAGGATGATTGGACAGGAGACGTCCATCTCTGAGAGTGAGGAGAAGGAGGAGAAAGAGTGTGCGTCGGTCATTGTGAAGTTGTCCTCAGTCTGCGGTGTGGAGAATTGGCCGCTGATGGTTCTTGTTTTATTTGTGAAGAAAACTGCAAAGTCGTCCGCTGTAAAAGTCGATGGAGGAGGTGGTGGCGGCGGATTAAGAAAAGAGAAAGTCTTGAAGAGTGTCCGAGCGTCACAACAGCTGTTAATTTTGTTGTGGTAGTAGGATGTTTTAGCCGTGAAGACATTTGCAGAGAAGGAAGAGAGGAGAGACTGATGCACACTAAGGTCTGTAGAGTTTCTTGATTTCTGCCATTTCCTCTCTGCAGCCCTGAGTTTAGAGCGATGTTCACGGAGAACCTAGGACAGCCAGGGGGCAGATGGGGCAGTGCGTGCTGGTCTAGACAACAGTGGGCAAAAGTTGTCCAAGCAAGATGTTAAAGTGGAGCAAAGAATGTCCGTAGCGCTGTTCGTGTCCAGAGCAGAGAACTGAGAGAGTGCAGGAAGCGAGGATGAAACCACAGATGATAGGAGAGATGGAGAGAGTGAGCGTAGGTTCCGTCGAAAGGTGACCTGCGTTGGAGTGTGAGCCGCTTCAGGAGTAAGTGCTAGGTTAGCAGTAATGAGGAAGTGGTCTGAGGTGTGCAGTGGAGCAACTGAAGAGTTGTCCACAGAGCAACAGCGCGTGTAGATAACGTCCAGTTGATTGCCTGATTTGTGAGTCGCTGTAGTAGACACTAGCTTGAGATCAAATGAGGTGAGCAGAGTTTTGAAGTCAGCAGCCTGGGGTTTATCTAGGTGGATGTTGAAGTCACCAAGCAGTACCAGAGGAGTACCATCTTCAGGAAAGTTTGATAGCAGCACATCCAACTCCTCCAAGAAGTTTCCCAATTGACCTGGGGGACGATAAATGACCACAAAGTGGATTTTAACAGGGTGGGTTACAGTAATGGCATGTGATTCAAATGAACCAGTACCTGTAGGTGATTGCTGAAGATCAAATTTCCATTCTTTGGATATAAGGAGACCTGTCCCTCCACCCCTCCCAGTGGTACGAGGAGTGTGGGAACAAGTGAAATTAGTGGAGAGGGCTGCAGGGGTGGCAGTATCTTCAGGTTTGATCCAAGTCTCTGTCAGTGCCATGAGGTTGAGACCAGAATGAACAGCAATAGAAGAAATGAAGTCTGCTTTGTTAACTGCAGACTTGCAGTTCCAGAGACCAACTGGAATAGAGAGCGTAGTAGTAGAGATCAGAGGGACAGGCCGTAGGTTGCATTCTGAAGCAATTATTTGTTATGCACTTGCATGAAGTGTTACAGGACTAACTGGTCACATTAGCACTGTTATCCTCATTCCTATTATCACATGGCTGCTTGGCTCATTTGCATAACATTTGCATAAAAGTTTTTTGTTAGTTAGTTATGTAATAAGTTATTTAATACATTTTATATTATATTTGTTAAATTCATAATCAAATCATTATTATTTTAAATATATTATCTATTTCACTTAATATTTATTTTGTTTCATGTAATTAAAAATATTTTATGGTTTTAGCTTAATTAACAATAACAGCCCTTAATTGACGCATTATTGAATTAATGAGTTGCTACACGAAGGTTTCGGTTGCTGAAAAAAAAAGAATAAAAATAAATTTATAGTTTCTGTCTGTTTTTAGCACCGTTTTTGTATTGCAACATTAATTGACAATTAAATGCATTTTAATTTTTAATATTGCAAAGCAAAAAATAATAGATATTGGATTTAATTTTTTTCAAAAGTATCACAGCAGCCTTTTATTTATGCTGTTTTATTTTTAATAAAAATAATTTTAGAGTATTTGTTTTGCTTTATTATTGTCCAGAAAAAAATGTCACAGTACAAAAAAAGGCTTCATATTTTATTTTATTTTATTTTATTTTTAATTTAATTTAATTTAATTTAATTTAATTTAATTTAATTTAATTTAATTTAATTTAATTTAATTTAATTTAATTTTTTACTTTTGTTTTAATTGCTGTTTTAATGCGTGATCTGAACATGAATTTAATATTCACACTCCCTGTGTTGCATTATTTTCTTTCTTCTTATTTAGCCTGTGTGTTTAGCAAGATAAAACGGGTTTGTGTGTGATGGATGGATGTTTTTTCATAACTTTCTCTCTTAATTACTGCTGTAAACTAGTTCACTAATGACTAATGATTGGATTTGGTAAATTAAGCTCCTCTGAACTCCTTTATTAGAGCGTCTCTTATTTGGTTTATTTTCCAGCCATCAGAATTCATCTCATTCTCGTCGTAGAGACCAATAATCTTCGTCCAGCTCCAGCGCGAGCCGATCGATAGCGAGGATGAAAATGACACGTCTGTCTCTCGTTCTGCTCTTCTAATAGCTGTGTTTGTTTGCACCTGTCAGTATTTACATTCATTCAGCTCCTGTCAGCACAATTAATACCTCATTAAAGATCTGGAGCGCACGGACGGGCGGACGATTGACGTTCTCTATTTCATACAGACTTGTTAACTGTGTGTGTGTGTGTGTGAGAGAGACAAAGAGCTGGAATAATTGTGTGTTGAGATCTGTATAACAGTTAAAAGAGCTGAGACGATGCTATTAAACCTGCTGGAGCTGAACGAGTAACCACACAGACCAAGAGAAAAGAGTCCCTTCATTCTTCTCTTCTTTTCTGATGACAGACTTTATTATCTGATTTGTTTAATTTCATCATTTTCTCTCCCTCGTGTCATTCAAAGCTGTACAGTTCACCACAAAAGAGATATTTAGAGAAAGTGTCAATGCAGTTAAACTCAATGGGGCTCAATGATATTTTTTGTTCTGCGCAGAAGAACGAACGTCAAGATCTTGAGGAAATGATGGCTGTTTTTGGATAAACTCTTTCTGTTTGCGCTCTGTGACATCATGTTGATTGCCATTTAAATAAAAGAAATTAAATTAAATAAATAAATACATTTATTTTTATATTTTCAGTTCGTGTTGATGTTGTTTTTGTGCTTTTGTCATCATTATAATTATATATTTTTTATCTTAAAGTAATTTGTAATATTTCATCTTATTTTAGTTATTCAATCAATGTTTATTTAAAAAAACCTTTATTTTCATGTAATAATTTCATATAAATTTTTTTAACCATTAGTTCCATGTAATATTAATAATGATATTATTTTTTTTTTCAGTTACTGAAAATGTTTTTAGTAATGTTAGTACTTAAACTAATTTATTTCACTTAGTTACCAAGGCAACATTTCAATATTTTTGTTTTTTTACTTTTTTAATTTAATATTTGTATTTTATTTCAAATATCGAAAATATTTTTTTTTATCAATAACAGCACTGCAGTGTCATTTCAGTGTCTTTTTTTTAATTAATGTTTTAAATTTTATATATATATATATATATATATATATAATTTTTTTTTTTCCTATTTGAATAATTTTACTGTCTGGTTTTGCTTCTGTATTATTATTATTTTTTTTTAATGTGTCTATTTTCATTGATTTTTATTTCCGGTCAAGTTTTAGTTATTTTAGTACATGAAGTTAAAACTAAATAAAAATGAGGAATGTTGCTTTTACAGTAAGTTTAAGTTAATAACGTGTTTGATGTAACAGAAATGTTTCATTTGAAAGCTCTGGATTCAGAAGTGTTTGTCTCAGAAGATGTATAACAATATGTTTTTTAATAATGTGTAATGTTATTAGTATCAGAGTTTAACCAGAAGCTCAGAGGACGCTGTGTTTGTGTGTTTTCTCTCAGGATCCTCCTGCAGAATGATTACGGTTTCCTCACAGATATTAACGTCTGGCGTCCCTTCGTGACGATCGGCGTTTATTCGTCCACGCTCTCCGCTGCCATGAGTAACCTGATCGGAGCGTCCCGCATCCTCTTCGCTCTGGCCCGAGACAATCTGTTAGGTGAGGCTCCCAAACAAGTTAGAAAATATCAATTGGTTCATATAAAAATGCCATTTGGGATGTTTCTATTGTATTCATGACATTTCAACATATTTACCCTCCAAACTTTATAAAATTCTATCTCTTTCTCTATA
>NC_081782.1:1137298-1172298 GCF_963082965.1 Carassius carassius | reverse complement strand
TTTCTTCTCTTCCTCTCTTCTTCTCTTCTTCTCTACTCCTCTTCCTCTTGTCCTCTCTTCTCCTCTTCTCCTCTTCTTCTCTTCCTCTCTTCCTCTCTTCTCCTCTTCTCCTCTTCTTCTGTTCTTCTCTTCTCTTCATCTCTTCTTCTCCTCTCCTCTTCTTCTCTTCATCTTTTCTTCTCTTCCTCTCTTCTTCTCTTCCTCTCTTCCCCTCTTCTTCTCTACTCCTCTTCTTCTCTTCTTCTCTACTCCTCTTCTTCTCTTCTTCTCTTCTCCTCTTCTCTTCCTTTCTTCTTCTCTACTCCTCTTCCTCTCTTCTTCTCTTCCTCTCTTCTTCTCTTCTTCTCTTCTCCTCTTCCTCTCTTCTTCTCTACTCCTCTTCCTCTCTTCTCCTCTTCTCCTCTTCCTCTCTTCTTCTCTTCCTCTCTTCTCCTCTTCCTCTCTTCTTCTCTTCCTCTCTTCTCCTCTTTTTCTCTTCCTCTCTTCTTCTCTACTCCTCTTCCTCTCTTCCTCTCTTCTTCTCTTCCTCTCTTCTTCTCTACTCCTCTTCCTCTCTTCTCCTCTTCCTCTCTTCTTCTCTACTCCTCTTCCTCTCTTCTTCTCTTCCTCTCTTCTCCTCTTCTCCTCTTCCTCTCTTTTTCTCTTCCTCTCTTCTTCTCTACTCCTCTTCCTCTCTTCTTCTCTTCCTCTCTTCCTCTCTTCTCCTCTTCTTCTCTTCCTCTCTTCTTCTCTTCCTCTCTTCTCCTCTTCTCCTCTTCCTCTCTTCTTTTCTTCTTCTCTTCTCCTCTTCCTCTCTTCTTCTCTACTCCTCTTCCTCTCTTCTTCTCTTCCTCTCTTCTCCTCTTCTCCTCTTCTTCTCTTCCTCTCTTCTTCTCTACTCCTCTTCCTCTCTTCTCTTCTTCTCTTCTTCTCTTCCTCTCTTCTTCTCTACTCCTCTTCCTCTCTTCTCCTCTTCTCTTCTTCTCCTCTTCCTCTCTTCTCTTCTTCTCCTCTTCCTCTCTTCTTCTCTTCTCCTCTTCTCCTCTACTCCTCTTCCTCTCTTCCTCTTCTCCTCTCTTCTCCTCTTCTCTTCTTCTCCTCTTCCTCTCTTCCTCTCTTCTCTTCTTCTCTTCTTCCTCTCTTCTTCTCTTCTCCTCTTCTCCTCTTCCTCTCTTCTTCTCTACTCCTCTACTCCTCTTCTCCTCTTCCTCTCTTCTTCTCTACTCCTCTTCCCCTCTTCTCCTCTTCTCCTCTTCTCCTCTTCCTCTCTACTCCTCTTCCCCTCTTCTCCTCTTCTCCTCTTCCTCTCTTCCGCTCTACTCCTCTTCACCTCTTCTCCTCTTCCTCTCTTCCCCTCTTCTCCTCTTCTCCTCTTCCTCTCTTCCTCTCTACTCCTCTTCCCCTCTTCTCCTCTTCTCCTCTTCTTCTCTTCCTCTCTTCTTCTCTACTCCTCTTCCTCTCTTCTTCTCTTCTTCTCTTCTTCTTCTCTTCCTCTCTTCTTCTCTACTCCTCTTCCTCTCTTCTTCTCTACTCCTCTTCCTCTCTTCCTCTCTTCTCCTCTTCTCTTCTTCTCCTCTTCCTCTCTTCCTCTCTTCTCTTCTTTTCCTCTTCCCCTCTTCTTCTCTTCTCCTCTACTCCTCTTCCTCTCTTCTCTTCTTCTCTTCTTCTTCACTTCCTCTCTCCTTCTCTACTCCTCTTCCTCTCTTCCTCTCTTCCTCTCTTCTCCTCTTCTCTTCTTCTCCTCTTCCTCTCTTCTCTTCTTCTCCTCTTCCTCTCTTCTTCTCTTCTCCTCTTCTCCTCTTCCTCTCTTCTTCCCTACTCCTCTTCTCCTCTTCCTCTCTACTCCTCTTCACCTCTTCCCCTCTTCTCCTCTTCCTCTCTTCTTCTCTTCTCCTCTTCTCCTCTTCCTCTCTTCTCCTCTTCCTCTCTTCTTCTCTTCTCCTCTTCTCCTCTACTCCTCTTCCTCTCTTCCTCTTCTCCTCTCTTCTTCTCTTCTCTTCTTCTCCTCTTCCTCTCTTCTCTTCTTCTCTTCTTCCTCTCTTCTTCTCTTCTCCTCTTCTCCTCTTCCTCTCTTCTTCTCTACTCCTCTACTCCTCTTCTCCTCTTCCTCTCTTCTTCTCTACTCCTCTTCCCCTCTTCTCCTCTTCTCCTCTTCCTCTCTACTCCTCTTCCCCTCTTCTCCTCTTCTCCTCTTCCTCTCTTCCTCTCTACTCCTCTTCACCTCTTCTCCTCTTCCTCTCTTCCCCTCTTCTCCTCTTCTCCTCTTCCTCTCTTCCTCTCTACTCCTCTTCCCCTCTTCTCCTCTTCCTCTCTTCTCCTCTTCTTCTCTTCCTCTCTTCTTCTCTACTCCTCTTCCTCTCTTCTCTTCTTCTCTTCTTCTTCTCTTCCTCTCTTCTTCTCTACTCCTCTTCCTCTCTTCCTCTCTTCTCCTCTTCTCTTCTTCTCCTCTTCCTCTCTTCCTCTCTTCTCTTCTTTTCCTCTTCCCCTCTTCTTCTCTTCTCCTCTACTCCTCTTCCTCTCTTCTCTTCTTCTCTTCTTCTTCACTTCCTCTCTCCTTCTCTACTCCTCTTCCTCTCTTCCTCTCTTCTCCTCTTCCTCTCTTCTCCTCTTCTCTTCTTCTCTTCTTCCTCTCTTCTCTTCTTCTCCTCTTCCTCTCTTCTTCTCTTCTCCTCTTCTCCTCTTCCTCTCTTCTTCCCTACTCCTCTTCTCCTCTTCCTCTCTACTCCTCTTCACCTCTTCCCCTCTTCTCCTCTTCTCCTCTTCCTCTCTTCTTCTCTTCTCCTCTTCTCCTCTTCCTCTCTACTCCTCTTCCCCTCTTCTCCTCTTCCTCTCT
The DNA here is from genome assembly GCF_963082965.1 of Carassius carassius. Taxonomy (NCBI): domain Eukaryota; kingdom Metazoa; phylum Chordata; class Actinopteri; order Cypriniformes; family Cyprinidae; genus Carassius; species Carassius carassius. The sequence goes on along the minus strand of NC_081782.1, from coordinate 1,169,486 downwards.
TCTCCTCTTCTCCTCTTCCTCTCTTCTTCTCTTCTTCTTTACTCCTCTTCTCCTCTTCTCCTCTTCTCCTCTTCCTCTCTTCTTATCTACTCCTCTTCCCCTCTTCCCCTCTTCTCCTCTTCTCCTCTTCCTCTCCTCTTCTCTTCTCCTCTTCCTCTCCTCTTCCTCTCTCCTCTTCTCTTCTCCTCTTCTCCTCCTCCTCTCTTCCTCTCTTCTCCTCTTCTCCTCTTCCTCTCTTCTTCCTCTCTCCTCTTCTCTTCTCCTCTTCTCCTCCTCCTCTCTTCCTCTCTTCCTCTCCTCAGCTGGTGTTGTTCTCGGGGAAGCTGAACACGATAGCGAGTATCGTCACTATATTCTTCCTGCTGGTGTACGCAGCTGTGGATCTGGCCTGTCTGGCTCTGGAGTGGGCCTCCGCTCCCAACTTCAGGTGACTGTTATATTCCTCAAATATTAGCGTCAAGTCCGAACCCCGATCTGCTTATCTGCTTTCTGTGCGTCTTCATCCATGTTGATGAAGGTCAGAGGTCAAGGTTAAACAGGCCTGCTGTTCTCCACGGCTGATTGGCTGAGAGTGTGCTGGAGGCGGGGCTTGAATCAGTTGTTTGTTTGTTGTGTCTGCAGAGGCATGTTAGATTAAAAGCCATTTAGTGTTCACATCCCCAGAGACACGACGTGATTAGCATAGTTAATTTAGCCGAACCACTCCAGAGTTTATCAGCGACGTGGGAGAGCATTGTGTGTGTGTGTGTGTGTGTTTGTGTGTGTGGTGTGTGGTGTGTGTGTGTGTGTGTGGATCTGAGGAAGTGAATTGTGCTGCCTGCAGTCACAGAAAAATCAGGCAAAAGAGAGCCATGTGTACAGTTTGTTTTCTTTTGTGTTTTCCTCTTGTGGCTTCAGTTTGGCTTAGTGTGTGTAACTCTCTCTCTCTGTGTGTGTGTGTGTGTGTGTGTGTGTGTGTGTGTGTTTACTTCACTCTTGTCTGAGTGCAAAATTGTCCTCATAGGTTCCCAAAATCTGATCAGACTATGTATATGTATATGTCCCCATGAAGATCATTTTATTATCCCCAAATTCATTATTTTCAAATTTTCTGGATTGTGCTTTAATGGTTAGATTAAATTGTAGTAATCAAAAACTTGTCTTATTAATTAATATCATGAAACCTGTGCAATTGAGTAAAATATAAAAAGAAAAAATGTAGGGCCCAAATTCAGTTATATTTCTTATTTATTTTTCTGAATTCTGTTTTAATAGTGAAATTAAATTGTATTAATCAAAAAGCATGTATATTTAATTGAAAGCATGAAACGTATACAATACAAAAACAAAGAACAACAAATAATGCATTTATAATATATATTATACAAAAATGTTTATTTTTTTATTTTATGTTTAGTTTAGTTTTAGTTTTAGTTTAAATATTTCTGGGTTCTGTATTTCTTAATATAATTTTTTTTGTTTTCCAATAACAAAAAATACTTTTTTAAAGTCCTATGAATTTTTTTTTACCAAAGTATATGTAAAAATAAAATCTATATTGTTTTAATAAAAATCTAAAAAATAAAATAAAATACATTTCATAAATGGAATATACATTTTATGAATATATATATATATATATATATATATAGTTGTACTAAATTAAATTTCATTTTATTTCATTTTACATATTTTTATGGATTCAGTTTTAATAAATACATTTAATTTTAGTAAAAAAAAAAATCTGTCTAATGAATTTAAATTATGAAACTTACTTTTTTTTTTTTTTGGAGCATCTCTGACAAACTTGTTTGTGCTCATTTAGATGTAGGATATTATCTGAATACAGTCCTCATACAGATCTGAAGCATCACTGCAATACCCTGAGAAACTGAATCTGGTTTTCTGAAGGTTTTTGTGTCTGGATTTCATCTGTTCCCAGTTTGACGTGATCCAGACTTCCAGATCTGCTAAGAATATCAGTTTGTTTGATACTAAAATGATCCTGGTGTGTTTCTAATCCGTGTTTAACACAAACATGTGCTGATATGGAAACATGAAGGCTGAGCTTTGGCTCCAGCATTTCAGAGTCGGGCTGGATTTCAGATGATGTGGTTTGGGTTTTGGCAGACGCAGAGGATTTTCAGTCCAAGAGATTTGTGTGTCTAGAATTAATGAGATGAAACTTTGGAGGAAAAATGAGAGTTAACCAAAGAAAACAAACTGACAGATGCTCATCGATCAAAATGAAGAGAGAAGAATAGAGACGAGAGTCATATGATGCTGTTTCTCCGTTTTACAACTTCTTTATGAAACCGTTTTAGTCCGCTGACAATCAGCATGAAGTCTGGTCCACATTCAATAAGAAATTGAGTAGCAAACTGACTAAAACAGTTGTAAGTTTTGTGCAACAAGTGCAATAAAAACAATAAACAGCTGAATTTATTAAATACAATGAATTAATGTAACTCAAATATTTTTGAAAGTTGATTGCACTTAACAGAAACTTTATGTAAACCCAACTAAATGTTTTTCATGTATTTATACACAGGATTAATATGCAAAAGATATAAGTATTTTTCTAATTGTATTAAATTCAAGTAACACAAAGTGATTGAGCAAAGTTTGAATATTTAGAAATATTGAAATGAAAAGAAATAAATCAAATAAAAAGTTCACTTCACACACACACACACACACACACACATATATATTTTTTTTTGGATTTTGGGGGGGGGGCTTACTCAAAATGACTTGAGTTTGCAGACTAACTCAAATATTAACTGAAATTTACTAAACATTTCACTCAAAAGTTACAAAAAAAAGATTCAATGCTTTTAATTTTAATGTCATTAAATTCAAGTTATAAAATGCATTTGAGGTTTATAGTATAAAAATAATATTAACACTGTAAACTGTAAAATTTATCAAATGAGTCAGTTTATTTCGACTCGAATATTACAAGTTCATTGCATTAATAGAAACTCAAACTGAATGAGTTACAGCATGTTTTGGTTTGGACTGCATCATTCACTGCAGAGCATCCATTGATGAGACACTGATACAATGCTACATTTCACCAAACCTGATGAAGAAACAAACTCATCCTGATATTTGAAGGCTTGTGGATGAGCACATTTGTACACCTTTGTGTTTTAATTTTATTTTCACTTTCCCATTAAAACTCACTGCATGCTCTCAAACAGGTAGTCTGATGGATGCAGTGCATTCGCCTGGAAAAGTTAGTCAATTTAATGAGTTTTATGTGTGACGCTGACGGTCTGTTTTATTATAGCTCCTTTTAGAAAACGAGCTGCTCATCATGCTGTTAATTGTTTGATTGAAATAAGGAAAGCAATTAAACTGATTAATGGCCCCTTCAACTGATTCTACTGTCCTCTAATCAGATGCTGATTAAAACGCCAGAGTTTCTACACCTGTGTGTGTGTGTGTGTCTGTGTGTGTGTGTGTGTGTGTCTGTGTCTGTGTGTGTGTGTCTGTGTGTGAGTATGTTTTTCTATTCTGGTGGCACTTAGACCTGAATACACACAGACCCGTGGGGACTCGTGTCACGGTGGGGACCTAAATTGAGGTCCCCATGGGTAAACAAGCTAATAAATTACACAGAATGAGGTTTTTGAAAATCAAAAAAAGGCAGAAAGTTTCCTGTGAGGGGTTGGTGTTGGTGTAGGGGGATAGAAAATACAGTCTGAACAGTATAAAAACCATTACGCCTATGGAGAGTCCCCACAAGGATAGCTGACCAGACGTGCGTGTGTGTGTGTGTGTGTGTCTGTCAGTGAGTGTGTGTGTGAGTGTGTTGCACGGTCATTTTGGCAGCGTGAAGTTTGCTTTTTGCTGACATGAGCAGGGTGACATCACTTGGATGAGAGCAGGTCTGCTGGCTTTTAACATAATTGCTGCTGCTGCTGTGAGCGGCGCTGGAGGAAGGAGGAGGAGGAGAAAGAAAGATGGAAGTGAAAGAGAAGAAAGACAAGAAACAGCCTGGAACAGACAGCAGATAAATGAAAAGAAAAGAGGAAATGAAAGGGGGAGTGTGAAAGAGACTGAGGGGGAAAACTGGAATGAGATTCTGGATGTGGAAAACAGACGTGTGTGTGTGTGTGTGTGTGTGTGTGTGAGTGTGAGTGAGTATATGTGTGTGAGAGAGAGAGAGAGTTAGTGCCAAAACTCAAATGGAATCGCAATTCCTTTTACATTTGAATTTCTTCACTTGCAAGCAGTGTGAGATGTTGAGACGGGTGAAAAGCGTTTGGGTAATAGCGAATATTGACCTATCGTGCATTCTGTTGTTCCTCCCACTGTTAGCAGGGTGTAATTGCTGCATTTGGGGTAAAAAAGACAGAATTGTGTATTGTGCCAAGAAGGTTGTGTATTAGTTCACACAGGCACGAACTAATTAGTAGCTGCCTTTAGCGGAGCCTTTGCCGATTACCTCCAGTGATCAAAGCATTCGGCACAGACGTCACCTCCTAATACAAACACGCCCCCTAGTGTAGTCCTGCCCCCTCACAATGATTGACAGCTTTCAGCGTAGACATCAGAAATTCAGATGCTTAAGGAATTTCGATTCCATTTGAGTTTTGATTCAGAGAGTGAAAAAGCAAATGTGGCCTTTAATATTGCTATTTAATTATTACAGGCTCATGACTAGTAAGACATGGGAAATGCAGTTGCGATTGGACTTTGCTTTTTCATTTGAAATGTGGCCATCACTGTGCATTTGTGAAGGCAAAAATGCAAACGGCAATGCAATATTTGCAATTGCATTTGGATTGTCACAATTTATGCATCCACATATGGAAAACACAATTGAAAATATAATTCACAATTCCTTTTGAAAATTTCCCTGAATATTAAGTATTACTTAAGTATTAAGTATATATTTTAATACTTAATTTTAAGCATATTACGTATTAAAATGAAGTGTTAAAATGTAATTTTAAAATCAATACTTAATTATTAAGTGAATATTTTAACACTTAATTTTAATACTTAATATGCTTAAAATTAAATGTAAAAAAGTATTAATTTTAACTTTAAATTTTAAAATTTAATTTTAAGTATATTAACTATTAAAATTAAGTGTTAAAATGTAATTTTAAAATCAATACTTAAGTATTAAGTGAATATTTTAACAATTAATTTTAATACTTAATATACTTCAAATTAAATTTATAAATTAAGTGTTAAATTTGTGTATTTATTCTAACACTTAATTTAGGCACTTAATATGCTTAAAATTAAGTGTTAAAATTCATACTTTATACTTGATTTTGAAATGTAGTTTGAACAATTTTAATACTTAATACTAATATATTAAAATGAATATTGAAGTATTTATTTTTAACACCTAATTTCACCACTTAATTTCTTTCTGCGGCTCAACCTATGGTGTGCGTTTGGGGCGGGGTTATCGCTAATTTCCGGGGAAACCTGTTTGGAAATAGTAATTTTTATTCTGTTTGGAGCTTCTAATGGTGCAGAAATGACATTTCAGTTTTATGCTAATTGATTACACAAAGACATTTGCATCGCTCTCTTCCATCTCTTAATATTATATTTTGCTGCACCAGTCTATTAAATTACTTAGCACATGAGACTATGATTCACACTCACAAAAAAAAAATCATCTTCTTTTTAACATTTATTTTGCAATGATCACCAATGTCAACGTTTCGGCTCAAGGCCTTCTTCAGTGTGTTGAACAGTTCAATCCCTCCACTTTTAAATCATTAATTCTATTGACGTCATCATTCATTAGCTATGTAAGTCATGTCCTAGTCTGGGTCATATTATATACAAATGGAAATAGTACACACAAGTACATTAAAGTAATGAGACTTAGACTTAGTAATGAGATAGCCAAATGTGTTTAATTGTCATAAAAAAAATATTTCAAATGATAACAAAAGTAAGAAAATCATTAAATAGTCCTCTTTTATGTATATCGTTATTGATTTCGTTGTTTGGATGCGCGGCTTCATTTAGCGCTGACCTCCAAAGAGCCATCACACACACACACACACACACTCACTGACCTCCAGAATAAAGAAATCCATTAAAGACATTATAACGTCCTAATTGCAGTTATAATGACTCTCTCACAAACACACTCATTGTTATTTACACACACACACACCACCCAACTGTGACCCGTTTCCTCCTCGAGCGACTTCTCTAAACGAGTTGAGCTGCTAATGAAGCTTAAACCTGAAAGACAGAGACAGGAGATGCTTTTAGAGTTTCTGCCATCTCTCTGTGAGTGTTTAACGCTGATGTGATTACACACACACACACACACACACATACAAACATTAATTTTTTTTATCAGTACTAGCAGCTCTTTAATGACGTGGGAGCAAAAGCTACTAAAATATGATAAAATAGAGTAAAATGTTTATTCATATTTTCTATCTATGAAATGCTATTTAATATAATAAATATAATTAAATAATTGAATAATCATAATATAAATGTAATATTCAAAATCTATTAAATGTTACTTGATATTTTAAAGTGTATGTTTATATATATATTTTTATATATTTTATTAAATAAATAAATAGTCATAATAATATGATATTAAATTTGCATACACGTACACACACACACACACACACACAGTTATATGTATATATATATATATATATATATATATATATATATATTTTTTTTTTACAAAGCCTGTAATATTCCTGTAGTTTGTGTGCCTTTATTGATGTAAGGTGTATTTTCAGTTGTAGTTCTGGCTGTTTTCTGCTGTAACTGGAGGAAAGTTTGCTTTACATCAGTGTTTCGATGGTTCTTGCTCTTGTCGTCCCTTTGCGTGCTTGAATCCATCATGAGAGATTTGAAGAGCTGCATTCATCGAGTAATTTCAGCTGCGTTAGAATATAATGGACAAATTATACATCAATAATGGTTCAGTTCCGCTAATTAGTGCGGTTAGCACATCTGTGACGCTCAGGCAGTGATTTCAGTGTTGTACAGCAGTGTGTGTGTGCACTCCGACAACCACTAGTCACAAGACGGCGTCAGCGATTATGGCGTTCTCGAACTGGAAGTACCGGGAATTTATGGCAAGAATGTTTCTGTAACGTGCGCTATGCCCAGGAAAAAAGACTTTATCCACGTCTGCCTCAAGCAACTCAAATCTTATGAATGTAGTTGTTTTAAACTCAAATATGTGGTTTATTTAAAAATGTGTTTTGATGATTTTCGGAGGTTGTCTATTCGCGTCTTTGCATTGACTTTGAAACATTGAAACGCACCATAAGAGTTGGATAGTGTTCTGTTTATTGTGCAGTAACTTTAGGCCTAATATACTGTTACAGAGATTTGCACTAATGGCCAGGTTTGCCTTTGTTTCTTTTTACCCAAGTTTACATTTGTTTGTCTTAATTTTGTACTTGAATTTTATTTTCAATATGTATTTTTTATGTTTTTATTTCTATGCATATCATATGGCAGGCTGCAATCTATTGAGTTCAAATAAATACAACATCTAAAATACTTAGTGTTTTTATTCTTCAATCAGTTAATATAAACATCTTATATATTAAAGATGTTATAGGACGTAATAGCATTATAGAACATAAAAAATAATGCCACAGTTACTTTGCTGAGTAACTAATTACTTTTACAATGTGGTAACTGAGTTACTAACTCAATTACATTTTGGGAGAAGTAATTTGTAACTGTAACTAATTACTTTTTTCAAGTAAAATGACCAACACTGCTCGTTGGAACGTCATATTATGTCGTGGCCTCGAGATGAGATCGTTTTGTCGAGGTAACGTCATCTCGAGATGCTATGTTGAGGGAACGACATCCATTTCTCGTGGCCACGACTTCTTATGATGAGGGAACGACAAGTTTTTCTGGTGGCCATGAGTTTAATGCGTAAACAAACCTGCGTGACCATAGCAACTTAAGGATTATCAGAGATGGATTCATTCATATTTTATGTTGAATTAAGTAATTATTATATTAACCATATGCTTTGGCTACCGGGCTGTACATGCGATCGTCAGCATTCAAATGAAGTTTATCATAAATAAATATCACATAGAGTGCATAATAACATTTTAAAACTTTTTTTTATCCATCCTACAGTCTTGTAAGTCCTTTAACTGATAGTCTTATATATATATGTGTGTGTGTGTGTGTGTGTGTGTGTGTGTGTTATTAATATAACAATATAAATGTCATGTAATATTAGTTGTATATTTTCTTTAAAAACATAAAAAATACAATACAAAATAAAGTAATATTTTAATAATTTTATGTATTTTTTTTTACTTAATTTGCATAGTTGTCCATCTTAAATATGTAAATGTATTGATTTAAAAACATTGTGTAGCGTAATGTCTGGATGTGAAAATGCTCCAGAAGTACAGCGGACTAGCAGCTCAGGTTCTGATGTGTCTCCGCAGGCCCACGTTCAGATATTTCACGTGGCACACGTGTGTTCTGGGGATCATGGGCTGCGCTGTGATGATGTTCCTGATCAATGCCATCTACGCCTCGGCGAGCATTGCCTTCATGCTGCTGCTGCTGCTGCTGATCCACTACCTGAGTCCCGTCAGCAGCTGGGGCTTCATCAGCCAGGCGCTCATCTTCCACCAGGTGCAGCTCCTGAATCGCTCCTGAATATTACACACCACACTCCTGAACATTACACACCACACTCCTGAACATTACACACCACACTCCTGAACATTACACACCACACTCCTGAACATTACACACCACACTCCTGAACATTACACACCACACTCCTGAACATTACACACCACACTCCTGAACATTACACACCACACTCCTGAACATTACACACCACACTCCTGAACATTACACACCACACTCCTGAACATTACACACCACACTCCTGAACATTACACAACACACTCCTGAACATTACACACCACACTCCTGAACATTACACACCACACTCCTGAACATTACACACCACACTCCTGAACTTTACACACCACACACCACACTCCTGAACATTACACACCACACACCACACTCCTGAACATTACACACCACACTCCTGAACTTTACACACCACACACCACACTCCTGAACTTTACACACCACACACCACACTCCTGAACATTACACACCACACTCCTGAACATTACACACCACACTCCTGAACATTACACACCACACTCCTGAACTTTACACACCACACTCCTGAACTTTACACACCACACACCACACTCCTGAACATTACACACCACACTCCTGAACTTTACACACCACACTCCTGAACTTTACACACCACACACCACACTCCTGAACATTACACACCACACTCCTGAACATTACACACCACACTCCTGAACTTTACACACCACACTCCTGAACATTACACACCACACTCCTGAACTTTACACACCACACTCCTGAACTTTACACACCACACACCACACTCCTGAACTTTACACACCACACTCCTGAACATTACACACCACACTCCTGAACTTTACACACCAACCTCCTGAACTTTACACACCACACACCACACTCCTGAACTTTACACACCACACTCCTGAACTTTACACACCACACTCCTGAACATTACACACCACACTCCTGAACTTTACACACCACAGTCCTGAACAATACACACCACCCTCCTGAACTTTACACACCACACTCCTGAACATTACACACCACCCTCCTGAACATTACACACCACACTCCTGAACATTACACACCACACTCCTGAACATTACACACCACACTCTTGAACATTACACACCACACTCCTGAACATTACACACCACACTCCTGAACATTACACACCACACTCCTGAACATTACACACCACACTCTTGAACATTACACAACACACTCCTGAACATTACACACCAAACTCCTGAACTTTACACACCACCCTCCTGAACTTTACACACCACACTCCTGAACATTACACACCACACTCCTGAACATTACACACCACACTCCTGAACATTACACACCACAGTCCTGAACATTACACACCAAACTCCTGAACTTTACACACCACCCTCCTGAACATTACACACCACACTCCTGAACATTACACACCACCCTCCTGAACTTTACACACCACACACCACCCTCCTGAACATTACACACCACACTTCTGAACATTACACACCAAACTCCTGAACTTTGAACACCACCCTCCTGAACATTACACACCACACTCCTGAACATTACACACCACACTCCTGAACATTACACACCAAACTCCTGAACTTTGAACACCACCCTCCTGAACATTACACACCACCCTCCTGAACATTACACACCACACTCCTGAACATTACACACCACCCTCCTGAACATTACACACCACCCTCCTGAACATTACACACCACACTTCTGAACATTACACACCAAACTCCTGAACTTTGAACACCACCCTCCTGAACATTACACACCACCCTCCTGAACATTACACACCACACTCCTGAACATTACACACCACCCTCCTGAACATTACACACCACCCTCCTGAACATTACACACCACACTCCTGAACATTACACACCACCCTCCTGAACATTACACACCACACTCCTGAACATTACACACCACACTCCTGAACATTACACACCACACTCCTGAACATTACACACCAAACTCCTGAACTTTGAACACCACCCTCCTGAACATTACACACCACCCTCCTGAACATTACACACCACACTCCTGAACATTACACACCACACTCCTGAACATTACACACCACACTCCTGAACTTTACACACCACACTCCTGAACTTTACACACCACACACCACCCTCCTGAACATTACACACCACACTCCTGAACATTACACACCACACTCCTGAACTTTACACACCACACACCACCCTCCTGAACATTACACACCACACTCCTGAACATTACACACCACCCTCCTGAACATTACACACCACACTCCTGAACATTACACACCACCCTCCTGAACATTACACACCACCCTCCTGAACATTACACACCACACTCCTGAACATTACACACCACACTCCTGAACATTACACACCACACTCCTGAACTTTACACACCACACACCACCCTCCTGAACATTACACACCACACTCCTGAACATTACACACCACCCTCCTGAACATTACACACCACACTCCTGAACATTACACACCACCCTCCTGAACATTACACACCACACTCTTGAACATTACACACCACACTCCTGAACATTACACACCACACTCCTGAACATTACACAACACACTCCTGAACATTACACACCACACTCCTGAACATTACACACCACACTCCTGAACATTACACACCAAACTCCTGAACTTTGAACACCACCCTCCTGAACATTACACACCACCCTCCTGAACATTACACACCACACTCCTGAACATTACACACCACCCTCCTGAACATTACACACCACCCTCCTGAACATTACACACCACACTCCTGAACATTACACACCACCCTCCTGAACATTACACACCACACTCCTGAACATTACACACCACACTCCTGAACATTACACACCACACTCCTGAACATTACACACCAAACTCCTGAACTTTGAACACCACCCTCCTGAACATTACACACCACCCTCCTGAACATTACACACCACACTCCTGAACATTACACACCACACTCCTGAACATTACACACCACACTCCTGAACTTTACACACCACACTCCTGAACTTTACACACCACACACCACCCTCCTGAACATTACACACCACACTCCTGAACATTACACACCACCCTCCTGAACATTACACACCACACTCCTGAACTTTGAACACCACCCTCCTGAACATTACACACCACACTTCTGAACATTACACACCAAACTCCTGAACTTTGAACACCACCCTCCTGAACATTACACACCACCCTCCTGAACATTACACACCACACTCCTGAACATTACACACCACCCTCCTGAACATTACACACCACCCTCCTGAACATTACACACCACACTCCTGAACATTACACACCACCCTCCTGAACATTACACACCACACTCCTGAACATTACACACCACACTCCTGAACATTACACACCACACTCCTGAACATTACACACCAAACTCCTGAACTTTGAACACCACCCTCCTGAACATTACACACCACCCTCCTGAACATTACACACCACACTCCTGAACATTACACACCACACTCCTGAACATTACACACCACACTCCTGAACTTTACACACCACACTCCTGAACTTTACACACCACACACCACCCTCCTGAACATTACACACCACACTCCTGAACATTACACACCACACTCCTGAACTTTACACACCACACACCACCCTCCTGAACATTACACACCACACTCCTGAACATTACACACCACCCTCCTGAACATTACACACCACACTCCTGAACATTACACACCACCCTCCTGAACATTACACACCACCCTCCTGAACATTACACACCACACTCCTGAACATTACACACCACACTCCTGAACATTACACACCACACTCCTGAACTTTACACACCACACACCACCCTCCTGAACATTACACACCACACTCCTGAACATTACACACCACCCTCCTGAACATTACACACCACACTCCTGAACATTACACACCACCCTCCTGAACATTACACACCACCCTCCTGAACATTACACACCACCCTCCTGAACATTACACACCACACTCCTGAACATTACACAACACACTCCTGAACATTACACACCACACTCCTGAACATTACACACCACACTCCTGAACATTACACACCAAACTCCTGAACTTTGAACACCACCCTCCTGAACATTACACACCACCCTCCTGAACATTACACACCACACTCCTGAACATTACACACCACACTCCTGAACATTACACACCACACTCCTGAACATTACACACCACACACCACACTCCTGAACATTACACACCACACTCCTGAACATTACACACCACACACCACACTCCTGAACTTTACACACCACACTCCTGAACATTACACACCACACTCCTGAACATTACACACCACACTCCTGAACATTACACACCACACTCCTGAAAACAGCGAGCTGCCGGAAACAACTAGGAGCAAAAACGAGTCAGACACTTTGACCTGAGCTTCTCTTTCTTAAGTATTTTTCTTTAATTGCTGATGTGATCTTTTCAAACCACAGACTGAAAAAAAATTAAGCATTGCTCGGTAATTGCTTGAGCTACAGTAATATGGTTTTATCTAATTGTGTTCTTAAATTTAACAGCTGACAACTATTCAAATTAATTTATTACAAAGTTATCTGATATTATCAAGATGAATTTGTTCTGACAGTTTAACTCTGAGATATTCTGATATTTTATTACCATTTTCTAAACTTAGGCCAATAAACTGATTTAATGTGAGAACTGTTGAAGGTGTCTGAAGAAACGCTGGTTTGACTGTATGTATGTATGTATGTATGTATGTATGTATGTATATATATATATATATATATATATATATATATATATATATATATATAATAATAATATTATTATTATTATTATTGTAATTTTTTTGTGTGCTTTTCACACTTTGTTTTAAATGGTTTTGTTATTTAATAATTTCATATTATAGTTTTTTAATTAATATTTTGAGTTGGTAAGCAGCCGAGACATCCTGAAGTTCTTTGACCGACTCTTGTGTGTGTGTTTGTGCTTCAGGTGCGTAAATACCTGCTGATGCTGGATGTTCGTAAGGATCACGTCAAGTTCTGGAGGCCACAGGTGCTGCTGATGGTGTCCAACCCCAGGTGCAGCGTGGGATTGATCACGTTCATCAACGACATCAAGAAGAGTGGCCTCTATGTGCTGGGACACGTGCAGCTCGGAGACCTCGGTAAAACACACTCTTATCATACATTTATTTTATTTATTTATTTATTTATTATTTTATTTAGATTTTATTAATTTGTTTTATATTTACATCAATTATGATTTATTTTTTATTTGTATGTATTTTTTTTATGTACGTAGGTTTATTTTTTATTTATTTCAATTTACATTTTTATTCATGCTTGTTTGATTTCTTTTGTATTTATTGTTTCTTTTAATTTATTTTTATGCATTTTATAGATTTTTTGTTTGTTTAATTTATATATTTGCAATGTTTATGTTGTTTATTAATATTTATATTATATATTTATATTTATATATTTTATTTTTGTGTCTCATTAATTTATTGAAGTTGAAGGAATATTTGGGGTAGTTTTCAGCCTGGCCTCCTGTTGATTAACACAGTGAAATCTTCAGTAAATTTCAGTATATTTGAGCAGTACGCCGGCCGAATGATGATCTGTGGTACTTGACAGCAGGCGTTGCATGTGTTACATGAATATCAAGCTGAAAGTCTCCCTCTATTAATCTGTACTCTCTCTCTCTGTCTGTGTCTGTTTCTCTCTGCAGACATTCTCCCGTCAGATCCGCTGCAGTCTCAGTATGACTCCTGGTTGTCTCTGGTGGATCATTTGAATATTAAAGCGTTTGTTAATCTCACGCTGGCCGACTCTGTCAGACATGGAGTTCAACACCTGCTGTTTATATCGGGACTCGGTGAGTCAAACCTCAATTCACATGCACCATCCCCAAAACCATGCATTTTACCATCAAGTCATCACGGTTACAGCATATATTGTGGTTATTTTGCGGGAATTCTTGTAAAAATTGTTTTTCTATTATTACCCATATGATAATCCTGTTAGTAATAAAATGTAATAATAAAAAATTTCATGCAATTTTATTTTTTACTTTATTCAGTGAATTAATCACAATTATTTTTTTATTTAAAAATAAAAATATATAATGCAAACCTTTTTGGAATTAATCAAAAGTTTTATTTTATCAAAAATTTTTATTTTTGAATTAATCAAGTTTTATTTTATCCAAAAAAATATATATATAATGCAAAATGTAAAAAATAAAATATTAATAATAATTAAATGTAATTTTCTTAATTTACCTTGTTGTTCAGTTAAAATATTTTTAGATGTTTTACTTTATAAAATGTTATAATATAACAAGACTTGTTTTTAGAGAATATATCTGGAATTTATATTTTAATTATTATACATTATTTTATTAGTTTTTTATACTTATTTGTTTGTTTATTAGTTTATTTACTGTTTTTATTATTTTTATTGTATATATTATATATATTGTATGTTTGATTACATTTACTTTGTATTTAAATTGTATTTTGTTATGAATATCTATTTTTACTAATTTGTATATATTTATATGTATATATAGTATTCATTTACTTCTTTATATTTGTTTAAAATAAATAAAAGTATATTTATTTAATTTTATCTATTTCAATTTATTAGTTTTATTTTAATTTGCATATTTATTTAACATTATTTATTTTTATATATTTTATTTACATGATATTCATTTATATTTATTTGTTATATTTATTTTAAAGCATAACATTTTTTATATTAATTTTATTTTATTAAATTTTTTATGTATATACACTTCTATATTTTAAATGTACTTATATTTATTTATGTTCACAGGCGGTATGCGACCCAACACTCTGGTTTTGGGTTTCTATGATGATATCCTGCCTCAGGACCAGCTTCAGGACTCCTCTTTATCAATGTGCAAATTCTCCGAAAACTCGTCTCAAACAGACGACCCTGAAGACCAAAACAACTCTGCCTTCCATTTCCCGCCAGTGCGAGGGGGCGTGTCTGTGGGCAGGGGCGGAGTCTGGGGTGGGAAGTCTATGGGGCCTCAGGAGTATGTGTGCGTCATCGCAGATGCAGTGAAGATGCTGAAGAACGTAGCTTTAGCGCGATATTTCGGTCCGTTCGATCGTACGCGTGCGCTCCAAGGGCCCGTATTCGTCGATGTGTGGCCAGTGAATCTCTTGCGTCCGGACAGTGCTGCGTATGTTGACACATGCTCGCTGTTTTTGCTTCAGCTCGCGTGTATTTTGAACATGACAAGGGCGTGGCAGAAAGCTAAGCTCCGCCTATTTTTATGCGTAGAGGAGGGGAGGAGCCTTAAAGGCACGGAACAGAAACTCAAAAATCTTTTGAAAGAACTGCGAATGAAGGCGGAAATCAACACAGTTCCCTGGGATGCGCAAGTCGCGCTTCATTGGCAGCGCCAGATGGGAGCGGAAGAAATCGAAGAGATGGAAAGCGAAGAGGGCGGGGTCGAAGCCGATAAAGTGTTCGCGAACAGTTTCCCTAGCAACACCTCGCGAGTGTCGGATAAATATTTACAAGCGGTTAACAAGCTCATCCTGGACCAGACGCTCTGCCCCCCCACTGTCCGCTTCCTGTATTTGCCCCGCCCCCCCGCCGACACCAGCCGTTACCATGACTACCTGCATCAGCTAGAGCTGCTCACGCGTAACCTGGGTCCGACCCTCCTGATCCACGGGGTCACGCCGGTCATCACCACTGACCTTTGACCTTTCCTCCTCATTTGTACGTAAAAAAAAAACTTCGATTTATTGTTTTTCACTTTTTCTGAGCACTTCAGAAGAGAGAGAAGAGTTACAGAAGATGTTATGGATCAGGAGAAAACATTCTGTCGTTCCACTCATTCCATTCCGGTTCTTCCGTCTCTCCTCGCCCTTTTCTTTTCTCTGATTGTAACAATGTAACAAGCTGATTTCCTGGAATTCCAGAATGTTGCCACTCGGCAACTGGATATTTTTCCTGATTGTAATGTTTTACAATGTTTTTAGCCACTCCAGAAGTATTTTGAATTTTCACAGCAAAAGAACAAAGATTTGTGAGTGTGTTTGTTTACTTGATGCAATAATAATAATGTTTTTTTGTTTGTATTTTACGGCCAAAATGGATCTCATGCTTTCAGCAGTAACACTGAGTTTTACAGTTTTATTCACACCAAACCAAAGTGCGTTGTGTGTGTGTGTGTGTGTGTGTGTGTGTGTGTGTGTGTCTGTGTGTGTGTGTGTGTGTGTGTGTGTGTGTGTGTGTGTGTGTGTGTGTGTGTGTGTGTGTCTGTGTGTGTGTGTGTGTGTGTGTGTGCGCCACATGTGCCTTTTTTGTTACAAAACTGAACAAAAACACACACACACGACTAATAAACAGTACGACAGTATACCTCCAAGCGCGTGTACGAAATCACACTCCATTCTGTGTTTGTATTATTTTTAATATGCAACCACATTAAGCACTGCGAAATGTAAGCACATCAAAAAATTTAATTGTTTAATAATTTAATAAAAATAATGTTTGCTTACTGACTGTTGTTTATTTTTGTTTAGTTGGATTGAATGTAGTTCTATTAATTTAGCAAATATTAATTGCAATATTATTATTTTTTTGTACACATTACTGATACGGTTTATTATTTGTGTAAATTCTTACAATTATTATTAATTTTTTTAATGCATCTGATGAGATATTACTATTTTTCGCTATTCACATTTTTGATTCTCATTGCTGTAATAAAATATTTTGTATTGAAGATGCTGTAAAATATGTTACAATAATTTTTTTTCTTTATCCATATCACAAATTTAAAGTATAACAAATGCCAATTACGTATGAATATTTCACTTTCTTCAAAATTATAGTAAGGAGAATATAAGGTGAAAATTGCTTGTTTATAAAAAAATTAATTGTCATGATAATTCTAAAACAACTTCAGAATTATTTTATTTTAGTTTAGTTTAGTTTTACAGTATGTGCTTTTGTCATAATATTTTTTGCTTTAAATGTCTTTCTAGTTTTTATTAGTTTTATTTTAGTTGTAGTTATTTTGGTTCTTTATTTAAACTAAAAATATGGAATGAAAATGTATAATTGGTGTCTTGGCTACTATCTAACATAAATTGTTTTACTTTTTTATATTTTAATTTATTTCAGATTAAGTTTATTTAATTTCAGGTAGTTTGTTTTTTTAGTTTTAGTTTTACCTGATGTAAATGCTTCTGGCTCAGGCTTGTTTATTGGAGACATCTGAATGTGAGACATTCGACTGAAGTATAAAACGGCAGGAATGAGCGTGAGAATGGGGTGAGGGGGGTTGAGGAGATAAACCTGTTAGCTGAAGGACTCTTACCTGAGCTAATGAGGTCGAGTGCTTATTTGGACGGCATCCATGAACTGAAATGATGGAATGCACTGACATCACATCCACTCCTGCAGCAACGGCCTGTCGGGTCAGGGCATCTTTATTGCCATGGCGATGGAAGCGGTTGTCATAGCGCTGCGGGTGCCAGGGGACCCTTCATAGTTCTGTGATGCTATTTGCTGCGAGCACAAACACACACACACACACATACGTGTTGAGTGCCTCACAGGAGTTCATTATCAAACACACAAACACACTCGAGATGAGCTGCTGTTCTGTCCTTAAAGGAAACCGCACTAGAGCTGATATTTTCAATCAAATACACTGACATTTTACTGACTATTAAGTGTCCAAATAGTTTTTGAGGCCACTGTGTGATACAGATAGATAGATAGATTAGGATTAGGATTAGGAGTCAAACTCTCTAACCACTAGGCCACGATTTCCCCACAACTAACCTGGGCTAAGGAGAAGAAGAACTGGACTGTTGCCCAGTGCTCCAAAGTCCTCTTTTCAGATGAGAGCAAGTTTTGTATTTCATTTGGAAACCAAGGTCCTAGAGTCTGGAGGAAGTGTGGAGAAGCTCGTAGCTCAAGTTGCTTGAAGTCCAGTGTTAAGTTTCCACAGTCTGTGATGATTTGGGGCAATGTCATCTGCTGGTGTTGGTCCATTCACTGCAACCGTTTACCAAGAAATCTTGGAGCACTTCATGCTTCCTTCTGCTGACCAGCTTTTTAAAGACGCTGATTTCATCTTCCAGCAGGATTTGGCTCCTACCCACACTGCCAGAAGCACCAAATGTTGGTTAAATGATCGTGGTGTTGGTCACCAGACCTGAACCCCAGAGAGAATCTGTGGGTTATTGTCAAGAGGAAGATGAGAAACAAGAGACAAACAATGCAGATGAGCTGAAGGCCACTGTCAAAGAAACCTGGGCTTCAGACCACCTCAGCAGTGCCACAAACTGATCACCTCCACGCCACGCCGAACTGAGGCAGTAATTAAAGAAAAATGAGCTCCTACCAATTATTGAGTACATCTACAGTAAATGAACATACTTTCCAGAAGGCCAACAATTCACTGAAAATGTTTTTTTTAATTGTTGGTCTTATGAAGTATTCTAATTTGTTGAGATTTGGTGGGTTTTTGTTAAATGTGAGCCAAAATCATCACAATTAAAAGAACCAAAGACTTAAACTACTTCTGTCTGTGTGCATTGAATTTATTTAATACATGAGTTTCACAATTTGAGTTGAATTATAAATACTAAATACTCCTCTTAAATACTCCTCTTATGATCAGCGGGACCCCTGTGGAGAGGGTGAGCAGCTTCAAGTACCTTGGTGTAAACATCTCGGAGGACCTGACTTGGACTACTCACATTCAAACACAGGTTAATAAAGCCAGGAAAAGACTGTACCATCTGCGACAGCTGAGGAAATTCAGGGTCTCACCAGCAATCCTGAAAACTTTCTATTCTGGGGCTATAGAAAGTGTATTGACTCAGTGCATCTCAGTGTGGTATGGGAACAGCTCCAGTCATGACTGCAAAGCACTGCAGAGAGTTGTGCGCTTAGCTGAGCGCATTTCAGGGTCTGCTCTCCCCTCTCTGCAGGACATCTACCTCAAACGCTGCAGAAGTAGAGCTACTAAAATCATCAAGGACTCCATCCACCCTAGTAACCATATTTTCACTTTGCTGCCATCTGGTAAGCGCTACCGTTGCCTGATGGCAAAAACCGAGAGACTCAGGAGGAGTTTCTTCCCCCAGGCCATCAGGCTCCTAAACTCTTAACCAGCCCCTTAACATCCTCATGCCTCCACTTAATGTTCACTTTATCCTTTTCATTTTATTCACTACCTCACATAGACACACTGACAGTGTCACCATGTTTGCACATTTGATTCTTGTACATTCCTGTGTATCTTATATTTAAGACCACAGTAAAATGCATATATGTACATTGTACATCCCTGTACATCTTAATATTAAAGACTTCAGTTTACGTTCATGCACATTATTTTGCGTTCTATTTAATTCTACAATATACATCTTTTTTATATTTTATTCTTATATTTTTATTGTTTACTTTTATTTCATTCTTACATAGCTATATTTATGTATATTTCCATCTGTGTTGTTTTTCTTTAATAATTGCACTGTCCATGGAGCGGACCTGACTCACATTTCACTGCTGGTTATGTATGCTATATATAATTTGGTATGTGACAAATAAAACTCTTGAATCTTGAATTATTGAAATGAACTTTTCCACAAAATTTTAACTTATTGATGTGCACTTGTGTGTGTGTGTGTGTGGTGTAAGTAATTATATGTGAAACGAAGAAGAAAGAAATCTCAGAAAAAAGCCATTTCCTCACACACACACACACACTCAGACACACAGAGCTGTATAGAGTGTGTCAGTGGTCATAACATAATGAGCTGCAGTAATCTTCTGTAATTACCTGAGAGGAAACAACAAAAGTTCTGGCAGTATTTTTTTCTTCGACCCATTATCACAGTGTTCTCCTCCGCTTGCGTCTGCTCACCCTTGTTTCTCCTTTATTTCTCTCTCTTTTCTCTCTCTCTGCTAGTGTTCTGGAGGAGATAAGTCGAGCTGTGCTCTTCCGTGTCTTTGGTCTGATAAGATTTCACACGCTGTTCTTAAATGAAAGACCGATCATCTTCAGCTGTTTTCCTGGAGGTCAAACTCACATATTCAGGCATTAGTGTGTGTGTGTGTGTGTGTGTGTGTGTGTGTGTGTGTGTGTGTGTGTGTGTGTGTGTGTGTGTGTGTGTGTGTGTGTGTGTGTGTGTGTGTGTGTGTGTGTGTGTGCTGGTCTGATGTTGTTCTTTATTGTACAGTAGCTGTGTAAAGGCTCAATCATAAACGTACCAACTTTGTAAACAGTCACAGAGGAAAAACTGACTTTAAATCACAAACTCATACAGAATCACGAGATGCTTGACAAATGAAAACAATGTGTTCTAAAATATCAAACATGCTCTCCGACTGGCTAGATTGGACTTCTCTAGACTGTAAACTGGTGATGAATGAGTGTGAAAACTAGTAACACGAGATCAGTTTCTGAATGATTTCAGCTCTGTCTTATGTCTGTCATTGTGTCTATTTTTGGATCATTCATTCTGTTATTCTTGCTGTAGTTTTGTCTGTCTTTTTATCTTATTGTCTGTCTTTCTATTTATCATTCAGTCTGCTATTCTATCATTCTGTCTGTCTGTCGTTCTATCATTCTGTCTGTCATTCTATCATTCAGTCTGCTATTCTATCATTCTGTCTGTCGTTCTATCATTCTGTCTGTTGTTCTATCATTCTGTCTGTCGTTTTATCATTCCGTCTGTCATTCTATCATTCTGTCTGACATTCTATTTACCATTCAGTCTGGCATTCTATCATTCTGTTCTGTTCTGTCGTTCTATCATTCTGTCTGACATTCTATCATTCCATCTGTCATTCTATCATTCTGTCTGTCTGTCATTCTATCATTCTGTCTGTCATTCTATCATTCTTTCTGTCTGACATTCTATCATTCCATCTGTCATTCTATCATTCTGTCTGTCTGTCATTCTATCATTCTGTCTGTCATTCTATCATTCTTTCTGTCTGTCGTTCTATCATTCAGTCTGTCATTCTATCATTCTGTCTGTCGTTCTATCATTCCATCTGTCATTCTATCATTCTGTCTGTCATTTTATCATTCTGTCTGACCTTCTATTTACCATTCAGACTGGCATTCTATCATTCCGTTCTGTACTGTTGTTCTATCATTCTGTCTACCATTCTGTCTGTCGTTCTATCATTCCGTCTGTCGTTCTATCATTCTGTCTGTCATTCTATCATTCTGTCTGTTATTCTATCTACCGTTCTGTGTGTCATTCTATCATTCAGTCTGTCTTTCTATGTACCATTCAGTCTATTCTATCATTCTGTCTGTCTTTCTATCATTCTGTCTGTTCTTCTATCATTCTCTCTGTCGTTCTATCATTCTGTCTGTCATTCTATCATTCCGTCTGTCATTCTATCACGCTGCCTTTTGTTTTATCACTCTGCCTGTTCTTCTATCATTCTGTCTGTTATTCTATCTACCATTCTGTCTGTCATTCTATCATTCAGTCTGTCATTCTATCTACCGTTCCGTCTGTCATTCTATCATTCTGTCTGTCATTCTATCATTCTGTCTTTTATTCTATCTACCGTTCTGTCTACAACCCGAATTCCGGAAAAGTTGGGACGTTTTTTAAATTTTAATAAAATGAAAACTAAAAGACTTTCAAATCACATGAGCCAATATTTTATTCACAATAGAACATAGATAACATAGCAAATGTTTAAACTGAGAAAGTTTACAATTTTATGCACAAAATGAGCTCATTTCAATTTTGATTTCTGCTACAGGTCTCAAAATAGTTGGGATGGGGCATGTTTACCATGGTGTAGCATCTCCTTTTCTTTTCAAAACAGTTTGAAGACGTCTGGGCATTGAGGCTATGAGTTGCTGGAGTTTTGCTGTTGGAATTTGGTCCCATTCTTGCCTTATATAGATTTCCAGCTGCTGAAGAGTTCGTGGTCGTCTTTGACGTATTTTTCTTTTAATGATGCGCCAAATGTTCTCTATAGGTGAAAGATCTGGACTGCAGGCAGGCCAGGTTAGCACCCGGACTCTTCTACGACGAAGCCATGCTGTTGTTATAGCTGCAGTATGTGGTTTTGCATTGTCCTGCTGAAATAAACAAGGCCTTCCCTGAAATAGACGTTGTTTGGAGGGAAGCATATGTTGCTCTAAAACCTTTATATACCTTTCAGCATTCACAGAGCCTTCCAAAACATGCAAGCTGCCCATACCGTATGCACTTATGCACCCCCATACCATCAGAGATGCTGGCTTTTGAACTGAACGCTGATAACATGCTGGAAGGTCTCCCTCCTCTTTAGCCCGGAGGACACGGCGTCCGTGATTTCCAACAAGAATGTCAAATTTGGACTCGTCTGACCATAAAACACTATTCCACTTTGAAATAGTCCATTTTAAATGAGCCTTGGCCCACAGGACACGACGGCGCTTCTGGACCATGTTCACATATGGCTTCCTTTTTGCATGATAGAGCTTTAGTTGGCATCTGCTGATGGCACGGCGGATTGTGTTTACCGACAGTGGTTTCTGAAAGTATTCCTGGGCCCATTTAGTAATGTCATTGACACAATCATGCCGATGAGTGATGCAGTGTCGTCTGAGAGCCCGAAGACCACGGGCATCCAATAAAGGTCTCCGGCCTTGTCCCTTACGCACAGAGATTTCTCCAGTTTCTCTGAATCTTTTGATGATGTTATGCACTGTAGATGATGAGATTTGCAAAGCCTTTGCAATTTGACGTTGAGGAACATTGTTTTTAAAGTTTTCCACAATTTTTTTACGCAGTCTTTCACAGATTGGAGAGCCTCTGCCCATCTTTACTTCTGAGAGACTCTGCTTCTCTAAGACAAAGCTTTTATAGCTAATCATGTTACAGACCTGATATCAATTAACTAGATGTTCTCCCAGCTGAATCTTTTCAAAACTGCTTGCTTTTTTAGCCATTTGTTGCCCCCGTGCCAACTTTTTTGAGACCTGTAGCAGGCATTCAATTTTAAATGAGCTAATTAAGTGGATAAAAGTGTACAATTTCTCAGTTTAAACATTTGCTACGTTATCTATGTTCTATTGTGAATAAAATATTGGCTCATGTGATTTGAAATTCCTTTAGTTTTCATTTTATTAAAATTTAAAAAACGTCCCAACTTTTCCGGAATTCGGGTTGTATCATTCTATCATTCTGTCTGTCGTTCTATCACTCTGCCTGTTCTTCTATCATTCTGTCTGTCGTTCTATCATTCTGTCTGTTATTCTATCTACCGTTCTGTCTGTCGTTCTATTATTCTGTCTGTTGTTCTATCATTCTGTCTGTCGTTCTATCATTCTGTCTGTCGTTCTATCACTCTGCCTGTTGTTCTATCACTCTGCCTGTTATTCTATCATTCTGATTGTCGTTCTATCATTCTGTCTGTTATTCTATCTACCGTTCTGTCTGTCGTTCTATTATTCTGTCTGTTGTTCTATCATTCTGTCTGTCGTTCTATCATTCTGTCTGTCGTTCTATCACTCTGCCTGTTGTTCTATCACTCTGCCTGTTCTTCTATCATTCTGTCTGTCGTTCTATCATTCTGTCTGTTATTCTATTTACCGTTCTGTCTGTCGTTCTATCATTCTGTCTGTTATTCTATCTACCGTTCTGTCTGTCGTTCTATCATTCTGTCTGTTGTTTTATCATTCTGTCTGTCGTTCTATCATTCTGTCTGTCGTTCTATCACTCTGCCTGTTCTTCTATCATTCTGTCTGTCGTTCTATCAATCTGTCTGTTATTTTATCTACCGTTCTGTCTGTCGTTCTACCATTCCGTCTGTCATTCTATCATTCTGTCTGTCATTCTATCATTCTGTCTGTTATTCTATCTACCGTTCTGTCTGTCATTCTATCATTCAGTCTGTCGTTCTATCTACCATTTAGTCTATTCTATCATTCTGTCTGTCGTTCTATCACTCTGCCTGTTCTTTTATCATTCCGTCTGTCATTCTATCATTCTGTCTGTCATTCTATCATTCTGTCTGTTATTCTATCTACCATTCTGTCTGTCGTTCTATCATTCTGTCTGTCATTCTATCATTCTGTCTGTCATTCTATCACTCTGCCTTTTGTTTTATCACTCTGCCTGTTCTTCTATCATTCTGTCTGTCGTTCTATCATTCTGTCTGTTATTCTATCTACCGTTCTGTCTGTCGTTCTATCATTCTGTCTGTTATTCTATCTACCGTTCTGTCTGTCGTTCTATTACTCTGTCTGTCATTCTGTCATTCTGTCTGTCATTCTATCATTCTGTCTGTCGTTCTTTCTACCGTTCAGTATCTATCTATCTATCTATCTATCTATCTATCTATCTATCTATCTATCTATCTATCTATCTATCTATCTATCTATCTATCTTTTGAAACAAATGCAATTTATGCACAGGCCAGAAAACCTCTTTCTCCTGGTTTACTTAATACTCTTATTTGTGTGGTTTTCTCTGTTCTCTCTATTTTCTATTTTCTCTCTTAGTGTCGGTAATGCACTGAAGTATTTTTCAGCCCCCCCTCATATTTCTAACCCCTCCTTTTTCTTTCTTTCTTTCTTTCTTTCTTTCTTTCTTTCTTTCTCTCTCTCCCCCCTCGTCTTTCTGTCTGTCTCTCTCTCCGTAATTACTGTCGCTCTCTGATAGGATTGTTTTTCTCAGGTGAGTGCGCCCAGTTCTCATCGCCGTGGGAACAGCTCGACACTAAATTATAACTTCTGCTCCATAACAGAGCTGAGCGAAAGAACCACTGCGTTAAAAACAGAAAGAGAAGCAAGGAGAGGCAGAGAAAATGGCAGAATGAACATCTTAATTGTTTCTGTTTGTTTGTTTGCCGGTGTTGTGGGTAATTAGCTCATTGTGAGAGAGGCGTGAATAAGTGTGGAAAACTCGTCAGGTGGAAAGAAGTCGTGTTCATTTGTGCCGCTCAGCTCCTGCTGCTGTAAACACACACACCAGAACACACACACACACACACACAGCATGCATCTTTCAATTCAAAGTTATTTTTTCACTTAGGATTGTGATGCAAATTAGGCTGTAAATTCACATGAAATAAACCTTGAGTCTATTTACTTAAAACACATTCCTATTGTGAGCAAGTCATAAGTGCAGGTAAGTTCGGTAGAGTTTAATGTTTAGTTGTTTTAAATCATGGTTTGCTTTTGCAACTCTGGTCAATAAGTTTGCATTTTTATGTGACATTAAAAGCAAAAAATAAAGCATTTGAATCTGTCGTTCGCATCTAAAGTTCAAGATAAATATTTTTTTTCAATTGCTTACACACTAAATCTTTACTTCTCACACAGTTTCTTAAAGCGGACACTCAAACACCAGAACCACACACCAAATCTGTAAAACCATACCCAACCATATACTACATCTCATTCTATTCTATTCCATTCTAATATCTATAGCACATCTGTACATACAATTGATTTATTCTCTATTTATATTTATATATGTGTATCTTTATTCTTATTTTGTTTTATTGTCTGTATTGTTGTTTTATTGTTCTGCATTGAAAGCTTATGTCACTAAAACAAATTCCTTGTATGCACAAGCATATATAATAAGGCAATAAAGCTCTTTTTGATTCTGAGTCTTTTGAGATGTGTTTGTGATATTTTGAATGCAGTGCTTCATTTTGCAAGAGATGTGAGACATTTAGCATTTTGTGTGTGCAGTTCTTGGATTTGTGTGTAGGCAAAGGCAAAGTTTTGAAGATGTGTGCAAGCAGTTGAAAAAAACTGTAATATGTAAAACATGATTCTGTTGTGCTCTGAATGCGTTTCGTCTGGTGTTGGCAGGACTGGATGAGTTGCACCTGTAGGTGATCAGATCAGAGATGGACAGATCGATTCGGCCGTGTGTCATTGAGTCTGCTGTGAGACGGGAAACCCTGCAGTCAGAGAAATGAGTCTCTGAACACCAACCGCTGCGACGCTGCTTTCCATTCGCTGCTGTCTGTGTGAGCAGATGTTTATTTTTCATACAGATGTTTCCTCGAATGGTTAAATACCGTTGCAGCTGTATGTTCAACATCTGCTGCATTCTGCTGATTTATATATTAAACTAAAACTAAAACCATTAAAAAATATATTTACTTGAAATGAAATAAACATTAACTGAAATAAAAATTTAATTCGATTAAATTTAACTATTTCAGCTATAGTTGCCAAAGCAGCATTTCTAGTTTTTGTTAAGAATTACTTTATAAGCAAGGTCTTTAGAGTTAGCTAAAGCAAAAACCATTAAAATAAATAATAAATAAATAGCAAAATAAGATATCAAAATATTACATTCCTGCTAAAGGCAAATTAATATAAACTTAGTAGTACTAAAACAGAAATAAAAGCAATAAAAACAATAAATACACTTTTATTTATAAAATTGCTAATACTTTAAAATTAATTTCAAGGCAGAATGTTTATGTAATATACTGTATATATATATATAATGTAATATTAATACAAACTATAAAAAATATCTTAATAATAAAATAACACTGACTTGAAGTACTTAATTTAAAATAAATGAATGCATAAAACAAAATTAGTAAAACTTGAATTAAAATTTAAGTGAGAGTCAAGGGTGTAGGTTTGGCATTGGTGGGACATAACAGCAGACAACAGAGATTTAATTGTTTGGTTAAAATTATTGCTAGGGATAATTCTGGCTGATATTGGATCATGTCAGAGCGTCTCTACTCAATTCTACACCCGTGAAAATCATAAGAAGCGATGTCCAACTTTGGAAACTACTTTTACTGTAATAAAACCATGGTGAATTTTCGTAAAGGGATGATTCGTATTAATATGACGAGCTGCAGCTCAAAACACATGATAGATGGAAACATTGTGCATTATGATGGAGTTTGTAGATTAATTCACTTGAAATAGTTTGAGTTTTTCCTTGCCTTTAAAACTTGAAAAATCTAGTATTTTGCTATCCTAACTATGCATGTGATAACATATATAGAAATTACATTACACATGATTTCCTGGCTTTCTGTGGCATCTTTGTGTTGTGTTGTTTGCTATTATTGTTGTACGGATGTAATTTTAACAGACTATTCCTCTGTGCTTCAGAAGGTGAGTCTGACCTCAGACAGTCAGAAATCGAGATCTGCTGTGTGCTAATGGCACTAAACACACATACAGTACATGATGAACAGACGAGGTGAACCTCATCTGACAGGAGGCTCCAGCATTTCTCTTCTCAAGCGCAGCATGTGTTTATTTCCTGCTTTGATCAGGGGAAAGTATTCCAGGGCAATTTATGATTTCCCATACAAACATACTTTAGCATTCAGCGTGAATCACGATTCTAGACAAACGTACTTCATCTGACATGAATAAACATCTCAAGCTTACAGAAAGAAATCTATTTATCATGAGTAATATTTGAGGAATATCATTTCTTTCTGGTTCTGTCTTCGGTTTGGGGCTCATTACTAAGAGTCAAAACTTTTATTCTTAAAGGATACTTTAAGTCATTTAAAATGCACATTTAGAATGTTCCAAAAGATTCTATTCTAAAAAGAAAATACAGTTTTTTTGAACTTTTTTTATGCATCTGCGAAGTCACGGTTTCCACAAAAGTAAGAACTGTGTCAGAAATGTTTCTCGAGCAGTTAATCATCATATTTTCATGATTTCTGAAGATCATGTGACACTGAAGACTGGAGGAATGATGCTGGAAATACAGCGGAGCATCACAGAAATACATTACACTTTAACAGAGATTCACACAGAAAACAGCTGATTTAAACTCTAATAATATTTCATGTTTTTATATATATATTTTTTTGATCAAATAAAAAAGCCTTGGTGAGCAGAAAAGACAACGCTAGCTTGTGTGGCTTTTGAAGACAAATCCAGACAAGTAACATTAGAGTGAGATAGAGGTGTAGAGTTTAATAGAGTAGAGTAGAGCTTGCAGTGTAGAGTTGAGGGCTTGTGCCGTCAGGACTGATGGATGACTGCTGACACTTTTATGACTTTCTGTTTGTTCTCCAGGCCGAGCAGAAAATGGCACTGTCATATAAAACTCAACAGAGCAGAGAGACGGGAGAGAGATTCATTTACAATGCTTTAAATGAGAAATTAGAATACAGTTGTGTGTGTGTGTGTGTGTCCAGTTTGATCCAAATCCAGAGAACAGATCAAAACAAAGGTGTGCATTACAGAACACTTATTGCAATCACATGTGGACTAAATCAACCCAAACCAGTTAAATAAACCCGCCACGCAAGCTCACGTTTCTCTCGTGGTGGATTTATACACAGCTCCATATGCTGGAGACATTAAGACTCCTCCTCCATCCTCCTGAAGTGAGGATCTCTCTCTCTCTCTCTCTCTCTCTCTCTCTCTCTCTCAGGGTCGTAAACTCACTTCAGGAACATCTGCACCCAGAACCAGATGTGATGGCTAGGCTCAAACCGGACTAACACATAAGTCTCAGGTGATTTCATCACTAATCTCTCGCATCTGATTCAGACCACCTTAAAAAATGAGACAGCATTCGAAAGCGCTCTGCACTCCCAAAAAACAAGGTTCTTTATTGATGGAACATTTTACATTTCCCAACCTTTCCATTCCACAAAAGGTTCTCTCTGACGGAAAAGTTCTTCAAAACGATTTTCACACTGCACTCTTAAGTGTGTTTTAACATTGATGCCAGGAAAGAACCATTTTTGGTTCTTTCACTCAACAGTTTTTAAAAAGAACCATTTTTTTTCTAAGTTTGAAGAACTTTTCTAAAAATCTAAATCTTTAAGAACCCTTTAACATCAGGTTTTTACAGTGGAATGTTTTTTTTTTTAACTCTTCACACAAAAAACTAACAAAAAATAATTTCTTATAGGAACTGTTTAATGGGCTACTTATTAACTAACTATTCTAATTAAAGTAGAATCACAATTTTAGATGGAAATATAGCTAATGAAGCATCTTCACTGCGTTAACATGAATTATATTGAACCTGCTGAAATGTTCCCATAAATATATTTTATTTTCCAAATGTGCCTTCTGAATAATAATTACACTTCTCTGCTAACCTGCAGCAGTCTTCTCCTTAACAGTGTTTTTCACTTATGGATCTTATTTCTATTTCTATTTATAAATGAATTCGACTGAGAAACTGGATTTGTTTGTGTGTTTTGCTTGTTGTGCTCTTATTTTAGTCTTTTAAAATAGATTGAATGAAAGTGGTATTGAACCAGTTTTAAAGAAATGTAACAATGTTTAACATATTTATGCATTGGCAGCACTATTATTAATATCTTGGCATAAGCGTGTAAAATACACACCGTTCCAAAACTTTAAGAAGTAATAGAACACAAAAGAAGATATTCTAAAGAATCAGAACCAAACGGTTGACGGTAGCCACTGACTTCCATAGTATGGAAAAAATGCATGCAAGTCAATGGCTGCCGTCAACTTTTGGGGACTATCTCTTCTCCTGTCACTGAAAGTGTCTGAATTTTTAAGTCTTCTTGCAGATGTACATTTTAAGTGCTGTTTATTCAACTGGCCGGCTACAGCACATTAAAAACATGCATAGCTGGAAACTAGAGAGCCATACTATTTGTAAACGGAAATGTGTCACGAAATTCAGTGCATTAAATGTTCTTCAGGGAACCAAAATGGCACTGCTATGAAAACCTCCTTTCAGAAGCTGTTTTTTTCAGAGTGTGGTTAAACCCTCAAGCTTTTATTTTCATATTAAACTGCAGGATATCCTTTAAGATTGTGTAGTGGAATAAAGTGAAGCTGAAGCGTTAGAGTTCACTCAGACTCCTGAAACAAACCGGCTGTGAAAACAGCCAAACACTCGTCACAAGTCATTGAGTTTTCTTGCTCCGGAAAATGTCTTTGCCCCGGACTGAACTGAGGCGTGTCGTCTGTAGCTGCCGCTAGCAACATCAGGGTCATGGGTTCGATTCCCAGGGAATGCACAAACCGATCAACCTTGAATGCAATGTAAGGAGAAAAGCATCTGATAAATGCATGCATGTAAACGTTTTTGTGAGAAGGCGTTCCTTTACCGTGATCCAGGATGCATTAGAGGTGCACACATGTATTTCTGACTAATTACACCCACTAATTTACTCCAGCGTTATTTTCATGTGTTTTCTGTGTTGTTTCAGTGTGCATTTCATTGAATTAATTTTGCAGATCAAGTACTGACACAAAAGATGGCCAAAAATATGGGTGCCGATCACAGTTTGTACATGGAAAATGTGCACTATTTTATTTTATTTTATACATTTTTTTTTATAGAGGACTTAGTTTTTGTAGAGTTGTAGTGGTTTTTATTTCTAAGGATTAAATAACTAATAGATTCGAAGCAAGATTAAGTATATTTTCTGAATCTGAACTATTTGTAAAAATAAAAACAAGAATTCATTTTAATATGTGCAATAATGCCTAAAATTTTCATTTAAGAATCGAACATATGTCTAATATGTAGAAAATTCATTATTCATTGTATTTCACGCATATTATTCAGGCCTTTGATTACCATTCCTATTCTTTCGTAAGTCCCTTTTAGTTTTCAGATATTATACTCACTTATATATTCATATACTCATATTCACTCCTATGTGTCTCATAGTATGCCTAGTACTGTATGTTGAAATTTCATCTAAAAATCTATCATTTGTCTAATATGTGATCCTAGACCACTAAATCAGTCACAAGTGTCAATTCGAAATTGAGATGTATACATCATCTGAAAGCTGAATAAATCATCTCTCCATTGATGTGTGGTTAGTTAGGAGCACAACAGGGGTGCAAAAACATCTAAATATTGAGAAAATCATCTTTAAAGTTGTTCAAATGAAGTTCTTAGCAATGCATATTACGAATCAAAAAATAAGTTTGTTGTACAAAAATGTACAAAACATCTTCATGGAACATGATCTTTACTTAATATCCTAATGATTTTTGGCATAAAAGAAAAATGTATCATTTTGACCCACACAATGTTTTTTTGGCTATTGCTACAAATACACCTGAGCTACTGATGACACATATGTTACATTTAAATAAAAAAAAAATATGATTCATTGTATTTGACGAATGTTGGCACTTTGATAAATTTCTTAATTCCCATATTTTAACATTGTATTTAATCACAGATCAGTGTATATAGCGTCTGTTTCAGTTGAACTGTGGGTTGCATGTGATAATGTAATAATGTAATCCTCAGGGTTTTGGGCTAAATAGCATGCACTAATATCGATCCCTTATGAGGGGATATAAAGCCCTCCAGAGTCGCCTCATTTATGAATGTGAAGGGCTGCTCTCCTGGTCGCTAGGTAACACACACTCTTTCACAGCTTTCTGGATTCACAGGTATAAATTTTGGAGATTGGATTTGCTCAGTGTGTGTGTGTGTGTGTGTG
>NC_081782.1:1121343-1132098 GCF_963082965.1 Carassius carassius | reverse complement strand
TCCCTCTCTCTCTCTCTCTTTCTCCCTCTCTCTCTCTCTCTCTCTTTCTCCCTCTCTCTCTCTCTCTCTCTTTCTCTCTCTCTCTCTTCTCCTCTCTCTCTCTCTCCTCTTCTTCTCTCCTCTCTCTCTCTCTCTCTCTCTCTCTCTCTCTCTCTCTCTCTCTCTCTCTCTCTCTCTCTCTCTCTCTCTCCTCTCTCCCTTCTCTCCTCCTCTCTCTCTCTCTTTCTCCCTCTCTCTCTTTCTCTCTCTTCATAGGGAAATCTATAGAGGCAGAATGCTTTGACACAGCACACAAATATTGAGTAAAATGGCTTCTGTATAATTAAACTCAACTTTTCTGATTGTTACTTTGCAGTATTGATGTATTTCTTTCTGCTTATTGCAATTCATTCTAGAGTTGCCTAATCGGTGAAGGATTCATGCAGTGCTGCCTTTTGGTTTTGGCCGAAAGCAATCAAAATGATGGTATTAGCCTTTACAAGAAAAACAAGAAAGGCAGAATAAAATAGTCTGAATGAAAAATTATTAATACAGTAATATAGTAATATAAATGAGTTCCAAAGAGGCGGATCAAGTGGCCTTCAGCTAACAGTCAAACCATGTGGTCACAGTTTGACACCGATGTTTGCGAGATCCTGAAAGCTACGACTAAAGGTGAAGTGGGCAGCCAAATCGAGGACATGACGGCGGTCATCGTCAGCTATACGCAGCTGAGAGTAGAAACACCAAGTCCACCTTCTCAAGGAGCCATAAAGACACACCAACTGCATCAGGAGCTTTGAAGTCTCAAACATTAGCACAAGGAGGCAAGTGAGGAACAAAAGCAACCACTTGCTGAGCTTCGTAACATCCTAAGAAAAGAGCTAATGTCCCTGCACAGAGCAGAGAGGCACCACAGACGGGGTAAAGAAAGAGCGAAGAAGCATTCTGCCTTTATTTCCAACCCTTTCTCCTTCACTAAGAAGCTTCTAGGTGCCAAGCTACTTACTGAGGAGGTAAACTCTTTCTTGACCCAGATAGAGACCTGGAACTGGAACCATATACAGCCCTCATAAGTCCACAATCCCCAACACTTGACTTTGTTACGAGAGAGCCCAGATGGATAGAGGTTCAGGAGGTGGGAAGAGGAGCCTACATTGTTTACAAGCACTGTCCACAACTCTTTCGGCACCTGTGGAAGAGTCTAAGGGTGATCTGGCACAGGGGGAAGAGTTGCCAGACAGTGGAGATGTGCAGAAGGAAGAGATCTCAATAAACATCAGTCAGCTCAGAGATATCTCACTGCTGAGCATCGAAGGCAAGGTTTTCTTCGAAACCCTGTCACCATCTTGAAGAGCAACTATGGATCCAGTCATTGCTGGATCAGGTACATCAGACTGGCATCAACTAGTGAGAGGCATAATCACAGGTTGTACCATCTCAGTCATCTCAGTGCTTGAGCACCTGCCCCTTGCCCCTTGGTGCTCAAAGTGGCCTTTTGCCAAATCAAAATTTCCTCAAATTTTTTTTGTCATAACATACCCTTTTGTGAATGCCTGCCCATGCCCAATCTAAATATTAGTAAAATTTCTGAATAATAATTTAGCCGTCAATAAAATGACCCACAGGATGACCTTTCACCTGACGACGATGACCTTGTCCGACTGGGACGATTCGTCACGCCGCACGCGCATTTTTTAATTACCAGAGGATATTTTCAACAAGCTGGTAAGAGGTGTTTCATTCTCAGCGAACTGATTTTGATGTTTATTTACTTATTAATATTTTACAAGAACGATGTGATGTGAGAACATGCAGATATGTTGTTTATATTGCTGTGTGTAGCCTGTAGTGTAGAAGTAACATTAGCATGCTGTTTGAGGGAGAAACGTTTCACAGGCATCGCGGCAGAGACAGACGCGTTCGTACACAGTGGAGGAGCCAGAGGGCTAGTTGCCACCCCAGACGAAGTCCTTGCCACCCCTGTTGCCACCCCACTGAAAACATTACACTGTTCATTTTTACGAACATTTCTCAAATCTCCCAGCGGACGTGAATGCATTCTTACGCAGCACGCACAAGCGTGCAGCTGCTGCTACACTTTTCATTGGTTAAGCTGACACGCAGCTTTCTGCGCTCGACATTTCTTCACTTTGTGCCATGAACTTCTAAATGACGTCATTACGGCGAGCGTAAAAGAGCCAGTGAACCGGTTTTTTCAACCGGTTTATTGAATCGAACCCTCCGAAAGAACCGGTTCGCAGAAAAGAATCGAACTTCCCATCACTAATGCGCACTTGTGCAGCGCAGCACACTGTGACCCCATTTTGCTTTGAGCACATCATTCTGCACCCGCGATGCGCATACGCGCTTTGTGCGCTCTGTTTTAAAGCGTTTCATATTATCATGGTTTTGCGCACTGAAAGATTATTAAAAGCCTATATTTTTTATACCTAGCCTACACAATACATTTAAAATAAGCATAATTTAATTGTATATTATTTATGTGTAGTGTAGGCTATATAAGTATACTATATACTAATAGTAATTTGTTTTTAATAACATGTTTAGATTTTATAAAGTTACTGTGCAGATTTTTTCAATAATTCTTTTTTCCTGCTCATTTATAGACTCGCTAAGTTTAATAAAAATACATAATACATTTATGTAATATTTAAAGGTGTTAACTGTAATCTTACAATGCAAAATGATAACTTACAAAGGATTAAATTCATCACAATTATGTAAGTATCTGGATATTTGCCATGGGGCGAGGGCTTCATTAACCTCTCTCTTTTTTGACCATACATGTGTTTGCATCCCTGATAGTAGATGTGACTGTAGAGATGTACTGAAGTACTCAAGTAACTTTGTGTAGACATACAATTTATTAGCACTTAACATAACATGTCTAGACGTCTTCAAGCAATTTTCCTTGTGTTGTCAAATAGGCTAGACCTCAATATACTCAGTTTTTTTCGTAATGTATTACTTTAGTATTTGTATTATTAGTAACGGTGTACTCATGGTACATAATAACAAGCAAATTGTTCTATTTTTGCTGTATACTTAATACATATATAATTGTTTACATTTTGGAAAATAAACAACTTTAATTTAATCTGTATACATTTTGAGGAAAATAATTTATTTTTAGTGTAATTGAACACTTTGTATATTGACCCCCCAAAATAATACCTTGCCACCCCTGTTTTAAAAGTCTAGCTCCGCCACTGTTCGTACAACGATTCATGATAACCAATCAGAAACATTTCTGTTGCGCTTATGAATGCAATGGCCAATCAGAGACGTGCAGAAGAGTCGTCACTGAAACACGGTGTTTTGTTCACTTGCTCGCTGGCTGAATTATTTAGCGAATTCTCTTATTCAAAATAAAGTTTGTTTTTGCATAATATATGTGTGTTCTGTGTATATTTATGTATATATAAAATACGCACACATACAGTGTGTATTTTAAAATATTTATATTCATATAAATTATATTGTGAATAAATATATTAAATATATATAAACATAAAAAAAAATTCTGAAATGTATACATGCATGTGTGTGTATTTAAATAAACATAATAAATATACACAGCACACATACATATACTATGTAAGCAAAATCTTTTCGTTTGGATGCGATTAATCGCGATTAATCGTTTGAGAGCACTAAAAACAATGCAAATATAAAAATATTAATAAACAAAATAAAAAGCAATAACATAATAATAATAATAATAATAAAAGTCTAGAAAAGAGTGATGCTGTCTATGAAGTGCACTCCGGTAACTTCTGAGGTTGATTGAAGTGATGATATCTAGGAGGCAGACAGTGAGTGAGTAAGCTTGGTTTTGGTACAGAGTCACTCTGCACTTGTTTTTCATTCTGTAGTAGAAGCACATGGTTCAGTGAACTCACAGAGAGAGAGAGAGACACTCTACAGTCCATCACACACACACACACACTAGCTGCCCCCTGTCCTGCTGGCTAAATATCAGTCCTCTGAGGCATTCGTTCGGAACGCTTCGGAGATGGAGTGATAAAATCCAGGAGAGAGTTCAGTCTCTCCAAAGTGTTTTCCATGTTTTTTTCTCTCATAGTGGGAAGAGAGACCAAAGGTAAACATCAGCTGCGCGTCAGGTTGGAAAACACACTCGTTTATTTTTCATCTTTTCATTTTTCATCCTCCCCATTCAATTATCCGTTTGCTGTCACTGCTGGAAACCACATTTAGTGATTTTCAGCCCAGTGAGTTTGCCGGAAACATCAGCTTTTGGAGGATTCACAAACATACAGATGAATATCAGTGCTTCTGCAGGTCCACACTTCCAAACACGGTAAAACATGGTACTTCATTAGAAAACAAACACTCATACTCTTACAATAGAGGTTTACTTTAATGCTACGTAATATATTTCAGGCTGTATATGTTAAAATAAAACACAAAATATGTATTCATATAACAAGGTAAAGTAAATTAAATATATTACTTTACTTGTATTAAATCATACTCGTATTACTCGTACACACAATTTATAGAATTGTAGACTTTTATTAATTCTTCAATTTTAAAATATAAATGTTTAAATATAAGTGTATTAATTTATTTTAATATATATGAAATAACCACTATATATATATATATATATATATATATATATATATATATATATATATATATATTCTATAATTATATTAGAAACGGTGTGTGTGTCTGTGTGTTTATATATATAAACACACACACACACACACACACACACACACACACAATTTCTAATTTTATTATATAATATTTGTGTGTAAATATATGTATATATGACAGTATATTATGTCTTAAATTTTAAAATATAAATGTTTAAATATTAGTTTATAAATTTAATTGAATGTATATAAAATAACCATTATATATTGTTTACATTTAAGTGTGTGTGTGTGTGTGTGTGTGTTTATTTATAAAACATATATTTAAATTTACATTATTTTTATATATTTAATTTATAAAATGTACTACAAAAAAAAAAAAAATTAAAAAAATAATAATAATAATTTAAAAAAAACTTCAGACTAAACTGAGTTATCATGCCAGTTAGAAATATAGATTTGGGTGTGTGTTTTCTCCTGGTATAGTTATTAAAGTTCTGACTGTGAGATATTCAGGTGTCAGCGGTCAGCAGACGGAGCAGAGTTTTAATATGGAAATAACATGGAAAAATGGCCTCTTTCATGAGAAGCACAGTAAAAGGCTCCTGACCCCGCGAGAAAGAGCGTTTTCATGCTTCCTCTCCAGTCTTCATCAGTCTGGTTTCTGCTGGTGTGGAGTTTGGTGCTGTATCTGACTCGAGGTGATATACGGTCATCTTCTGTGGAACGACTGCGTTATTTCCGGCTGTTTTACTCGGGACAGGCCGTGAGGAATCCATCGGCCCAGTTCAACAGCTCAAATGTGACCATGTGCCTTCAACACACCACTTAAACTGAAATTACTCAAAAATATTTCCACTTTTTACTCCTCTCTCCCTCAGGCCGAATACACACTCACACACATTCGGTGTGTTCAATAATATTGATTGCTCTGATCATTCGGCAGATATAGGGCTTTCTGATAAACCTGCCGTTGCTCTCGCCGTAAATATTCCACGTTCATGAGAGGAAGGAAATGAAAGCCGCTTGGCGTCGTAATTCCTGTAGATTGTGTTTGTTTTCTTGTGTAATAATCAATGCGTTCAGGGCAGATTTGAGCTATGAGTATCATTTCTCTTTCGATCACACATTCATGAAGGATCTTCACACACATTGTGCTTCAGTTCGAGATAAACCGGACTCTAATCCGATTGGCTGGTCGTTCTGTGTTTTTACCTACAATACTGTAATCAAATGCCTTTTCCAATGTAAATAAAAGACTATTTCTGCCACATACTGAAATAAAATATCAATTGGTAAATAATCATAATGACAGAAAATCCTAATTATGAGATAGAAGTAGAAATTATCAGCTAAAAACATTACGGTCAAAAATATGAAATGCTAGGCGTAATTATGAGATTAAAGGTTTCTTATAAGTCAAAATGATTAGATAGTAAATCATAATTATGAAATAAAAGATCAAAGTTATGACAGAAAGATATAATTATAACAAAAAGTCACTATTATGAAAAATCTAAATTATGAGATACTACTTCATAATTGAGATACAAGGTCAAAACTATGACATGAAGTTATAATTATGACGTAAAAAGTGACAAACATGAGAAGTCACTAGATAAAAATCTAAATAATGAGATACTTGTTCGTAATTATGAGATAAAAGACAAAATTATGACAGAAATATACAAATATGACAAGAAGTCACAAATATAAAAATATAAAAAAGTAGAAAATATGACAAATAATATATAGCTAAAAACATCAAGGTCAGAAATATGAGATGCTAGGCATAATTATAAGATAAAATGTTTATCATAATTCAAAATTATGAGATAGTAAATAATAATTATGAAACAAAAGATCAAAATGATGACAGAAAGTTATCATTATAACAAAAAGTCACTAACACAAAAAGTCATTATTATGAAAATTCTAAATTATGAGATACTACTTCACAATTGAGATACAAGGTCAAAATTCTGACAGGAAGTTATAATTATGACGTAAAAAGTGACAAATATGAGAACTCACTCGATAAAAATCTAAATAATGAGATACTTGTTCGTAATTATGAGATAAAAGACAAAATTATGACAGAAATATACAAATATGACAAGAAGTCACAAATATAAAAAGTAGAAAATATTACAAGAATATATGACTAAAAACATCAAGGTCAGAAATATGAGATGCTAGGCATAATTATACGATTAAAAGTCATAAATATGAAAAACCTAAATTATGAGATACCAGTTCATAATTATGAGATTAAAGGTGAGAATTATGATGTAATGTTATAACTATTGTAAAATAACTTCTAAATAATGAAATACTAAGTTAAGACTAGTTGAAATTATTCATATCTGCTATATTCATTATAAAAATTCCCATGGAGTTTTACAGTTTTATTAAAGTACATTTCATTATAAAAAAGCAATTTTTAGGGAGTTAATTAAATTGAAACATCTTGATTTGTAGGTTATTTTAGTGCTTTTTATTTTTTGTTAGTACTGTAGTTTTGTATGTATTATTTATAAATATATAAAATATATTTAAAAATATATATTATTTGTAATAACTATTTATGAATCAAAATATTTATATTAAATTTATTTTTATTTTTAATTAATTTTTGTAATCAAATTATTATTTTTAATTTGTATGTATTATTTTCATTAATTACTATCGATTACTAATGAATTATTTATGTATTGAATTTTTGCATAATCTTTCTCTAAAATATTTCCATGACTCTCCCTATTGTTTGGGATTTACTGGAAAAATTATTTTAAAGAAAAGAAATATCGAGGGTGTAGTATTTCAGTTCTTTAATTCTTGTTTTGTCTTATTGATTTTCAGTCCTCTTGAGGCTCTAGCGTGTGTCAGTGAGTGTGATGAACTCAGGATTATTCATGTGTTTCTCTGATGTTCATTGTTGTTCTCTCTTGATTTCTCTGTTTAAACACCTGCTCTGCTGTCTGTCTCTTGCTCTGGCTCTGGCTATCGTGGTCTTTTGCCAAAGTAATTACACACTACGAGGTGAATGGTGCTTTCACACTTTCATTCTGCCGTATCCAGATGGATG
This sequence comes from Carassius carassius, assembly GCF_963082965.1. Taxonomy (NCBI): domain Eukaryota; kingdom Metazoa; phylum Chordata; class Actinopteri; order Cypriniformes; family Cyprinidae; genus Carassius; species Carassius carassius. The sequence goes on along the minus strand of NC_081782.1, from coordinate 1,124,382 downwards.
AATCTGCTGTGTGTGTGTGTGTGTGTGTGTGTCATATGTGATGTGTGTTGCACTGTGGGATCTGATGCTCACTCTACAGGTGGCAAATCATTATGCAGCTCTGTCGGTCTGTTTGTATCTCTGTCTGTCTGTCATATGGTGAGAAATCATTCATGCACAGAGTAGCCACTTTACAGTTCTACACACACACACACACACACACACACACACAGAGAGAGAGACACAGAGGCTGTGACCCTAAAAAGCTGTCAGTCACAGACGACATGAACACAATAAGACCCAAGCCGTCTCTTTGTTTGTTCATGTGTTTATTTATCTGTCTTTGTGTTTCTATCTGTCTGTCACGGTGTTGTTTTTGTATTATTTAAAGACAATTATATATACACACATACAGTACAGACCAAAAGTTTGGAAACATTACTATATTTAATGTTTTTGAAAGAAGTTTCTTCTGCTCATCAAGCCTGCATTTATTTGATCAAAAACACAGAAAAAAAGGTAATATTGTGATATATTATTACAATTTCAAATAATTGTTTTTAAATTTATTTTACTTTACATTATCATTTATTTCTGTGATGCAAAGCTGAATTTTTAGGATCATTATCACATGATCCTTTAGAAATCATTCTAATATGATGATTCATGATCAAAGTTGGAAACAGTTCTGCTGCTTCATATTTTTTCAGAACATGTGAAACTTTTTTAGGATGCTTTGATGAATAAAAAGAAAAAAAACAAAACAAAAAAAAGAAAAAGCTATGTTTTTAAAATATAAATATTTAGTAATAACAATATACACTGCTGGTCAGTAATTTGGGGTCAGTATTTTCTTTTTTTTTTTTTTTTAAATAAAATCAATACTTTTATTCAGCAGGGATGTGTTAAATTGATAAAAAGTGATAGTAAAGAACATATATTATTATAATATATAATTTTTTTTTATTTTAAATAAATGCAGTTCTTTTTAACCTTTTATTGATCAAATATATGCGACAGCAGAACTGTTTCAACACTCATAATAAATCAGAATATTAGAATGATTTCTAAATGATCATGTGATCGACTGATGTTACATGTGACACTGAAGCTGGAGGAATGATGCTGAAAATTCAGCTTTGCATCACAGGAATACATTATTTTTTTTAAGTATATTCAAATAGAAAACAATTATTTTAAGTTGTAATAATATTTCACAATATTACTGTTTTTTTCTGTATTTTTGATCAAATAAATGCAGGCTTGATGAGCAGAAGAAACTTCTTTCAAAAACATTAAAAATAGTAATGTTTCCAAACTCTTGGTCTGTACTGTATATATATATATATATATATATATTTATACATACATTAGCTTTTATTTTTCACATTTAGAAATTTTTTATTTATACTCTATTTGATTTTAATAATCAATTTATTTTATACTGTATTTTAACATATTATTTTCAGTTTAATTGCATGAGAACTGGCAGGTAATTGTATCACTTTTAAACTTTTTTAAAAACATTTTATTTCAAATTTTAGTAATTTTGTTATGTGCTTCTGACATATATATATATATATATATATATATATATATATATATATATATATATATATATATATACTTATACTAACTACTTAACTGTTTATTTTTATTTCAGTACTAGTTTTAGTCATTTTAGTACTACAGATTCAACTTATTTCAGTTACACAGTTACAATTTTTTATTTAAACAAAGGTTATTCAAGTATATTTTCAGTCGGTTTACTTATAGTGCCCCTATTATGCCTTCTTGAATATTACCTTTCATGAAGTGTGTCATGTAGCTGTGTGTGGACATAAACTATCTGCAAAGTTGTGAAGCTGACAGTACATGATAAACAAATTTATTGTCTATAAAAAAAAAAAGTAAAAAAAAAAAAAAAAAAAGATTCGGCTCGCAATCGCCTAAACGAGTCGTCAGGAATTCGAATCTTGTTCTTTCCAGACTCTACGTCACGAAGTAACACATTTCACAATGTCTGCCCACGTTCTACATCGCCAGCTTGCCTGCCCACAAACACAGTAAAATTTCCGTGTGGTTAGCATCATGTTGAGAAGACGCAGTATCCTACACTGTGAGAGTAAATTTGTTTTATCACTCAAGCTCTACGGCTCTGGACCAATCACAAAAGACTGCACCATCTGACCAATCACAGCGGAGAGGAGGGGTTTAGAGAGACTGATTCTTTAAACTGCTTCACATGAGTCATTCATGAATCATTTTGAAATCAGGTAAAATTAAACCAATTATTTTTGAGAAAACTAACTTTTGACCTTGCATGCATGGGAACCTGTTTTAAGAGACTCATAAAACAATATTAGCAACCTTAAAAATGTCATGTTTATTTAAATGCTTCACCTGTTGTTTCTTTTGGTTTCAAAGTTTATCATACATTGAAAATGTTAATTTAAAAATATATATATTAATTTCACTTAATGTTTGCATTTATGTGTGTGTGTGTGTGTGTGTGTGTGTGTGTGTGTGTGTGTGTGTGTGTGTGTGTGTGATTTTGGAGGTTCATCACTGCAGCTTCAACACGAGTTTGTTTGGCCTCCGTGTTGTTCAAAGCATCATTACAATTGCAAATCACACACAGCAGGTCTGACAAAATTCTTCATGTTCACAGATGAAGTGTGTGGCTTCATGTGGTGAATGAGACTGAACACTTGTGAATCAGATCATCATAACAGGTGTAAACACAAGCTGTGAGTGTTTGAATGAGCTTCTCTCGCTGAAACATTCAGTGTTAATCATCAGCATAATTTGAGTGGAAACTGAATGTCTCTTAGTATTTGTTTTGTTTATCAGTGGTTGATTCTAAAACTGTTACCTGTCACAGTCTGGCCTCATATACTTTGACCCTTTTCATTTATGTAAAATATTGTAAAAATAAAGTACCTCACTAAAATACTTTATTTAAATTATTTATTTATTTTATACTTTATTTCATCAATTCTTTAATAAAGTCTTTTATTTTTTTTATTAATATAAATAAAACATGTTTAGAAGTATTTT
>NC_081782.1:1101343-1111343 GCF_963082965.1 Carassius carassius | reverse complement strand
GAGTGCAGCGTGCTCAAACAAACAGCCACAGACTGCTGCTGCTCTTACGTGATTGATTGACTGCTCAACACACACACACACACACACGCTTCAGTAATGGAATCTGCTTTGGATGGAAGCTCAATCCCATTGATGTGATAGAAAAATGTGAATTTATGTTTTCAGAGGGAACGAGCTGAAAGAGAGAATGCATGTGGCTTTGTTTGCAGAAACCCGATAGACATGAAGTGCATGATTCACAGTATATACTGTAAAAATGCATGCTTTTATTTTTAAATAGTAACCTATGTTTTATTTCAAAATTTGTTTTTTTTATTAAATGGTATGTGGAAAAGCATGCAAAAACTTTGCGTTTTGCATTGTTTTGTTTTAGGTAAAAATATCTGAACTTTTATCAGATTGGTCAAATAACAAGTCAAGAAGGAAATGTCTTTTTAATAGAGAGTGACACAAACAAATAATATTTAATACATTGGAAGGTCAAGTTGAGTTCGTTCAACTGGGGAATAGATTCAACTGTTTAGCTGTATTTTTTTTAATTATATTTTGAATCACAAAGTTATCTTGATAATTTTTTTTTTTTGTCAAATGCTGTGTCTTTTTATATGCTATATATTTATACAACAGTCCTTTCTGGTCCTTGAATCTGATTGGCTGATAAGAGTGCAATCTTCTGTAATGTGGGTTTTGTTTTTCTGTCTTTTATTTTGGAGTTGGGGGACTGTTTATTTATTTTGGGTCATGGTTCCAATTTAGTCATGTGATTCCCCTGTCTGTGTGTTATGTTCTGTTTGGTTCTTTTGTCATGTTCTCATTGGTTGACTTAGTTATGTGTCTTGTCTCTCATTGGTTGGTTCTTGTCATGTGACCTGCATTGTTTGACATAAATAACCTCATGTTGCCTATGTCCATGTATTGAATCTTGCAACCTGCTGTTGGTTAGTTTGTGTTTTCTGTTCATGCCAAGTTAAGTCTTTCTTCATTTGTTTGGAATTTGGATTTGACTTTGTTTAAATAAAAGCTGCACTTGGGTTTATCACAACTCAAACTCTGTTTGTATCACTCCGCTTGCGGTATTTCTCACAGCTAGTGTTATGGCAAAAGCCCAAATCCACTATAATGTTTTAAATAATATGTTTTTGTGTCGCTAAATGTAGTTTTAAGAGTGTTTAGGTGAGAATGTACTTGCCTTTGACTGGATTGCCTAGCAACTTCTATTATGGCTGTTGTTGTTGTTTATTAAGTATTAAATATTATTATCTCCCTTGACAGATGAAAGGATAGTGCAACAAAGATATCGCTTTCCTCAGCAGACATTCAAACTAATAATTTATTGTGAGTATGAGACTGAGCTGAAGAATTAATGCTGTATCAGATGCAGGTAAACACACTCGATCAGTAGCTACATCTCTTTCTCTCACAATACTCCACATAACACACAGCTTTTAATACAGTGATTCCTTCGTTCCTTCGTTATTAGTTCTAAAGTGACGTTTTTGAATTAGTAACAGAGGCTTCTGCTTAGCTGTTAAACTGTCAAACTCTGTTGTTGTTTCTTATGTATTTAAACACTTGTGCCATCAAACTGTTGTATAAATGCAATATCACACACATAGCTGTGAATTGTGGCTGTATATCGGCACACTGTGAATAACTACGGGTGAATCAAAGCCATTCTGATATACAGCCATATCTCATGTCTACGAGTGTGATGTTGTTCATATATGTGCTACTGTTCATATTTTTGAAAGTCTCTTGCTTCATCTGTGTGCTTCAATAATGGAACCGATCCCATTGATGAGTTTGTTTTGGATCAGCCCGAAACAAGTGTCCTACGGCATCCTTCAAGGCTGTAAAATTGTCATTTAGTTTCACACTCATATAATTAGCAGATATAATGCATGTAGAACATGCGTCTGATTGTCTGAAGCGGAAACACATCAATCTCTGACTCTGTGCTGTATGATGCTGTTTGTGAGACTGAAACTCAAAGCCTTCACTACACTACAGATGAAAACAAACACACACACACACACACATTCATGCTTTAACATGCATTTCCTCAGAACAAATGGTCATCATGACTCACACACTCGTAAGTAAGAATTTTTACAGCTAGAATTAAACCCTGATTACACTTCAATTTCACGGCCTTTTGCTGGACTGACAATAAAACCTTGTCAAGTGTCTAATGCAGGGCGGAAGCTCTCGTCACTGTCCTCTAATAAACGCACACACACACACACACACATGTAGTCGTACACAAATGCAGCTACAGTCACACACATCTTACACACCCTAATAATTGATTAATTGAACACGAAGTGCCAACAGATCCAATTAGTTGACTTTATCATCTGGTTAGCACAACAGATCGTGATGGGACGCTAACAGGCTAATGTCTCTCACTGTCCTTCTGTCTGTCCGTCTCTCATCCAACATCCAGCAGCTGTTCTTCTGTGCAGCACATTCACATTCACCTTCAGTTCTGATCGAATAGAATTACACTGGCAAAACATTAGAAACATATACTGTACATGTAGGTGCGCACACAATTCAGTAATATCTGGAATAATACTAGAAGAAAATAATACTGGATATAACATTTGTACAATGTCTAAAGAAAATTTTATTGGTGTTTGTTTATGTGGAATGTTGCAGTCATGTTGTGGGTGGTTGCTAGGCTATTGCTAAGTAGCAAAAAAACTTGGTTTCTATATGGCTCACATAACTCTTTCATTCTGCATCTGTGGATTTTTCAGCTGTTTTCTGGTGCATCATGTGATAATGTAAGTATGTCTGATAGGGCTGTGATTGTCATACACATATTGTCAGTGAAGCACGGTTCTGTGATCAGAAGTGAATCTCCGCCCGAAGGCCAGAGAAACTCCAAACATGCCATCAGAGATCTACGGCTCTTTGTAGTAAATGCTGCTCCATCTGAAAGCACATGATGCAGATTTACTACTGATTACAAAACCGGCTTTACTGACAAGATGCGTTTGACTAGAAAAGTGGTTTATGTTCTATCTTTCGCTCACTTTCTGCATGTTAATCGTTTTGCTCTCCTCCTCCTCCTCTCTCTGGCGTTCAGAGTGTCTGACCAGAGCGCCCATCGTAACACTTTAATTGTGCTGAATAAAAATTATGAGCTGGAACAGCAAGAGTGTGTGTGTGTTCAGTAGGTTGCCTTTAATTGCCTGGTGTTCTAATTCCACTCCAAGAGACTTTTATAAATAGAGAGAGAGAGAGAGAGAGAGAGAGAGAGAGAGAGAGAGAGAGACCTTCAAACGACCTTCTTAATCAATTGAAAGCCGATAGCGTGAAGTTGACTGCAGTTTTTCATTTCTGTTCTGCAGCCATTACGACCCCCTCCATCCACCTCCATCTCCTCCTTATGTTTTAAAGGAATAGTTTATCTCACTCACTTCATTTACTTACTCTCATTCAATAGCATACTCGTGACTTTATTTCATCAGTTAAACACAAACATGTGAAAGTTCATAAATAAGATGAATATTATCAGCAAATAACATAGATTTATAGTTATATAAATGTTAGGACAAAACATGTCTAAAGTAGTGTTTATGTAACAAACTTATAACTTAATATTTGGCATATGCTCTCATACTGATGAATGATTGAAAACAACATTCTCAAAACGTTCTTATGATGCAATTTGTTCTTGATGAACATTCTAAGAAACATTTTTGTAACCTTTAAATAATGTAACAATCACAAACAGAAAACAGGACATTTAAAATTTTGATCATATATTTTAGGTGAAAATAAAGTTAGTACAACAAACTATTTTACTGTTTGACACTGTAAGGCTGCTTTTAAACAATCTGTATTTTATAAAGCACTATATCAATAAAGGTGACTTGACTCGAATGATGTAAGAAACGTTTATGCAACGTTTGAATAACATTATAATCACAACAACAAAACATTTAAACAATTTAGAAACAATTCAAACCAATGTTCCCACAACTTTCTTAGAACTTAAATGTGTTATGTTGATGTGTCTTAGAATACCATGCAGTACCTACTTTTATGGTTCACTTTTTTGTATTTTTGGAGCTTTGCAGTAAAAAAAAAAAAAAATGAATTGAAAACATCGGCTGTCTTTTGGGTTGAGTGGAAGAAAAACAAGGTCGTACAGGATTGAAGTGACATGAAGGGGAGTAAATGAAAATCGAATGATGATTTTTGGGGTCTCACTGTCCCTTTAAACATCTGAGAGCAGCACTCCGGGAGTGAAAACAGAGTAGTTAATATAAAATCTCTCTCTCTTATTTCTTTCTCTGGTCTCTGTGTGTGATCTCATTACCATTATTTCCTTCACAGTTCCAGATGCAGTGCTTGACCATGAGGTCATTACAGCACTGTGGGTCTGTCACGCTCCTGCGTAACACTGAACAAATGGAGAAAACGTTCATGCTAATATTAGTTATTCATTTGGATTTGCATAAGCCTCTCAAAGAAATGTATTGTTTAATTAAATTGAAAACTCCTTCCCTCACATTGCAGCAATTCAGATTCCACAATCAATAAATACACACACACAGTGACTGATTCTTGATTTATGACACACACACACACACACACACACACAAAGGTACACATGCTTTTCACTGAAGATAGAAATGAACTGACCGCACCAAACATGAAGCAATGGCAACATATAGATATAAAACAGATATCTGTGGGTTTTTTTTTATGATATTGTTTTTGCTAGGAGTTTGTAAATCAAATATGCTTCAAAAGGTTTTATGATTTATTTTTTAACTTTTGCAAAAAAAAAAAACATTAAACTACTAGAAAACTGCATGCTTTCAACGATGATTAATAGATGTGTGGAGTAAGAACATATAAGAACAAATGTAAAATCTGTTAATCTTGTAGATCATCCTTAATTGGAAAAAGCTTATTCTGACGATTTAATTAATCTGTTTATTATCAAATTTTAGTGTGCTATCGCAAATCACACCCAGATTTTTTACCTGATGTTTCCTAAAGGGGCTAAGAGGATCCCGCTTAACTTCAACTGCATCACCAGGTTCAGAGGGATCAAAGATAATCATTTCTGTTTTCTATTAATTTAGGCTCAAAAATCTAGGCTCATTAAAATATGCCAACAATCTTTCCAAGGCTTAGAATGGTACATCATTAATGTATAGTCTACATAGCAGTGAAACGAAACACTGTATTTATGCAAAATCAAATCTAGCGTGAGCATGAAAAGAGAGAAGAGAAGCGGTGCAAAAACAGAGCCTTGTGGAATACCACATGATTAAGGCATTGAAGCTGATGTACACTTACCCATACGGATAGAAAAACTTCTATTTAAAAGATACGACTTAATCCAGTTTAAGGCATTTCCTTCATAAGAATATGTTGGTCAGTTGTGTTTACAGTAATCCCTGAAAGGGGTTATAATAGAAACTATATATGGACCAAACGATTCAATGATTTGCTTTACCAAATGTAGGCTTCAGCTTAAAACAAAATGTCATTATAGGTGGAGTTAGGCTCAAGTTCACATAGCATGGCATTAATTTCTGGTGCATTCAGAGGAACATGTGCTCACTGCTGTATATTATTTTGCACATCTGATACTCGACCGACAAAGAATCTTAAAAAGCTTTCACATAGTTCAACAGACATATCACCACGCACATCTAATCTAGGATTCAAAACACAGTCAATCATTGATTTAGACAACAAGTCATTCTGCATTTCCTAAGAAATTTGTCACTTATCTTTCCATTCGCATCTTCTGCATTCACTTCATAGAGAGCGGATATGTTCATTTGACCATGGAGCTGGTTTATGCTTTCTATGCACCTGCCTTAGTGGCACCACCTGATCTAATGCATTCAAGCAAACAGAATTAAAAAATATTAACCATCTCCTCCCTGGTAAAGATTTTAAAAAGCTTGCAGTGATGGGTTAAACAGAGCTCTGATTCGAAACTGAATCAGTAAAAAAAATGATTCACTGTTTCAAAGCGCTCCAATAGGATTTCGTATTGTGAGTCATTTGATTCAAATGGGGACTTTAAATCACATACCGTGAATCTTTTGATATAGATCTGAACTTTGGAGTGGGTTAAATTAAATTAAATTAAATTAAATTAAATTAAATTAAATTAAATTAAATTAAATTAAATTAAATTAAATTAAATTAAATTAAATTAAATTAAATGCATTTAGCCGATGCTTTTATCCAAAGCGACTTACGGTGCATTCAGGCTATCAATTTTTACCTAACATTTTGGGTTTAATAAAAATAAAGTCAAATAGAAATTACGTTACATGCTTCTAACCTACACAAACTAAAATGTGTCTAAATCCAATTCATATAATTTCATAAGGCAATATAAATATATTCTTCATAACAGACATTAACATTATAAGGTAAATTATATATATATATATATATATTAAATTTAAATTTTAAATGTAATTTTTTTAATTTCATATATATATATATATATATATATATATATGTACCTATGTAAAGTATGTTTCTGGACCAAAATGTTGGCATGGGATTACAAAAACAAATAAAATGGTAATGTTAAATGAATAAATAAATTGATAATGATGAAAACTATAATGTTTTTTAAACTAAAGTTGTTTTTGAGTTCTTGATGTGAAGTGAGGAGAATTTTTATTAGGTGACCATGAATGAAAACGCATTAGACTTGCTCTGCCTTTTATGTTGGGACTGATAAGTTCTCTCCTTGCCAGGTGGCTTTTCCCTTTAAATCTGTTTGTTTTGTAATTAATTATTTTCATCCGAAGCAAAAGAGACTCTGGAGACATCTGTGTGTTTGTGAAAAGAATGTACAGTGGGAAATAGCTTGCGTTTTGCATACTTTTACACAAATTCTAATCATAAATCATATTATCAGTTCAACAATTTGAGAGAAAAGTTGAAATGCAGCAGTACTGAATTAGAGAACGTTGTTTCTTCGGATATCTCTCTTAAATATTTATTTTACTTCATAGCATTTTTTCTCTTCTATTTCCAAGTTTAAATTAGATTTGAATCCCACATTTTCTCAGGCGCTTGGACCTCACTGTATATTTTATTAACATGAAATATTAAATACTCAAAGCTCATTCCTACTATTCCTATCAACATATATCTGACCCATGCATTTATGTATTAATACATTATCGCTGTAATTTGTTTAGTCTGTTGTATTAAACTCAAATGTAGAAATAACCAATAGTTATCAGAGCTCATGGTTCACATTTTTCATTTATACTAATATAATCCAGATGTTACAGGGATTTTAATTTCTTTTAAATTCTGAGCTTTTATCTCGCAATTTAGATTTCTTTTTTTTTTTTCTGAATCCTGAGTTTATATCTCGTAATTCTGACTCTCTGACTTCTAATTTTCTCAGTATTGCAAGTTTGTATCTCAAAATATATTAATACATAAAAAATATATTACGGTTTTATTCAAAATTGATACAACTTTGTTCTGGTCATTTTGAGTTTATGTTCAAATTATTAGGACTTTAATCTCACAATGCTTCAACTTAGTTTATTTGAATTATATAAATGTAGGTTTATAGATTTATGTATCAAAATATTTACGGGGTTATTCTCAAAATGGCATTGATGTATTTTTTTATTTTTTGGCAATGAACTGCTTTTATAATATATATATATATATATATATATATATATATATATTTTTTTTTTTTTTTTTTTTTGTAATATAAGCTTCCATAAAGGAAGTTGCATAAAGCCAGAGAATCGGGAGATTACTGTTTTTGTGTGGAATATACAAAAAAGTGTATCTTAAGAGGCAGCATAATAAGGCTGCTTACATTCTGGACAGTCTTCAAGATGGGAACGTGTACATGATGCCTAAGAGAGAGAGAGAGAGAGAGAGAGAGCACTCAGGGGTGATGGATCGAGTGGCCGCTGTGTCTTCTCTCTGCCCATCCATATGGAATGATATCATACTTTCATCTCCAGAGTATAGAGGGGGAGGGGCATGAGCAATGACATCAGAATATTAATGAGGCGTGACAGAGCTGAAGTCACTTTCTTTCTGGCAGTGAGCCACGCCTCTTTAATAGAGCCACGCCCCTTCTGACCAGCAGCAGGAGTAGACAGCTGTCACATTCTGTGCCTGATTTCCATCCACTTCACTTACACACACACACACACACACATACACGCATACACACACTGACCCTTCAACACAATCACTATGTTCTGAAGCTCAGAAAAGCAACCAATGCCTACAAATCAAGCCAATGTCATACACACCCTGGAGTGAGACACACACACACACATGTGCACAAATGCTGGCGCCGCTCTTTTACCACTGGCAGGATGTTTTGTGAGAAATTCAGATTTCTTTGGCATGCATGAAAAAGGAAGCTGTTTTACATTATTTTAAGGCCTGGACACAATCACAGCTGCTTCTGTTTTCTCTCTTCAGGCTTGGCGTGTGTGTGTGTGTGTGTGTTTTTCTCTGGTGGGGTGATTAAATCCAGATAAAGGGATGTGCCACATGCGTTCCACCCGCTTGTGTGCTTTAGCATGCAGAGTGTGCGCTGCACGGGGTAATCGTGACGAGTGCATCGTCCGCTCCACAGCCACTCCCACTAATCACATTTACAACACACACACATCCATTCACATGCTGCAGAACCATTTTTAGTTCCCCAAAGAACCCAGTTCTTAAACAAACCACTTTTTTATATTGAGAACTTGATAATAATCTATAGAACCTTTTGAGCAACTCTTAAAAATAAAGGTTCCGAAAGGATGTTTTGGCAGTGATGCCATAAAATAAGCATTTTTGGTTCCCAAAAGAATCTTTCAGTATACAGTTCAGGAAACATTCTTAAGAAAAATCTAAATAATATTTTTCGACTATAAAGTCAGAACCATTGATGCCAATAAAGAACCTTTATTTTTAAGAGTGCAGAAAGGTTCCCTGGTGTTAAAGGTTTTTCATGGAGTAATCAGGGCCAATAAAGAACCTGTTAGTAATCTATACTCTTAAAGGTTCCTTACAGGCATCAGTCATTACATAAAGAACCCTTCCATGTGAAAGAAGTTGTTTAAAATGGAATAAAGTCATTTAGATTATTAAAATGTTTTTAACACTAAGAAAAAAAAAAGTTATTTTAAGAACTACTCACTGAAAGGTTTTTTGGAGAACCAAAAATGGTTCTTGAACAGTCCTAAAATAAAGGGTGTTTTCCCAGCAATGCCATGGAAGATTAATTTTTGGTTCCTCAAAGAATCTTCCAGTGATCAGTTTTTCAAAAAACCTCTTTCTTTCTTAATATGAAGAACATTTTAATAATCTAAAGAACATTTTCCATTTTAAAGAACTGTTTGAACAACAGAAAGTTTCCATGGATTTTAAAGGTTCTTCATGTAAACATCAATGCTAATAAAGAACCTTTTAATAATCTACACTTTTAAAGGTTCCTTATTGGCATCAGTGGGTCCATAAAGAACACTTCCAATGCACAAAAAGAAGTTTATACACTGTTAAAAGTAAAGGTTCTGTATTGGCATCGAACCCTTCCCATCCACTCAACCGCTTCTTTAGGTTCTTTAGAATATAAATAAATGTTCTTCACACTAAGAAAAAAGGTTCTTTTAAGAACTGTTCACTGAAAGGGTCTTTGGGAAACCAAAAATGGATCTTCACTCTTATAAAGATTCCAAAAGTGTGTTTTCACAATGATGCCTTTGAAGAACCATTTTTTGGGTCCCAAAAGAACCTTTCTGTAAACTGTTCTTAAATGAACCATCAATGCCAATATAGAATTTTTTTTGATAATTGACTGAATGGTCCTTTGAGGAACCAAAAAAAAAAATAAAAAAAAATTAAAAAAAAAATAAATAAAAAGGTTCTTCTACGTCATCACTGCGAAAACTCCCTTTTGGAACCTTTATTTTTAAGAGCCGAAATAACGTTTTTTCCACTATAAATAATCTTT
>NC_081782.1:1081343-1096343 GCF_963082965.1 Carassius carassius | reverse complement strand
ACAAACTCATAACTATGAGATATAAACTGTGAGATATGATCTCAAATTGCGTCATGAACTCAGAATTACGACAAACTCAGAATCATAAATTTATTCTTAGTTAAAATATAAACTCAGAATTGTAACATAAACTTAAAATTGCGACGAACTCAGAATTGCGATATATTAACTCAGAATTTTGGGACATAAACTCGGAATTGCAATATAAACAAGGGATGTAACGGTATGAACAATTCTCATCACAAATATAGTGACCAAAAGTATCACAGTTATCAATATTATCACGGTATTGTTAAAATGTGCTGGAGATGTTAAAAAGTACCAACACATAAATCATAAATCACCTAGTCTTATATTTAAGGTTATATTTATATTTATATACTTATATTTAAAGGTTTTGTGTATGCATAATCACTAAAACAATAACATTACCAACGATGTTCGGATTTTAAATGACAACTTAACCGTTTAATAAAAAGGTGAACCTCACATTTCCGCCTTTAAATAAAAGATGTAAGTCAAAATAATAAGTGATTAATACATGATAAATAATTCTAGATAACTTATCTCAACTGTTTTTTTTAATCAACTGATCAAAATTTACAGCAGGGCATGCAAATTTAGTCAGTTTTTGCCAGACAGAAGCTGAACACAGACTGAATATAAATGTCAGTCTCTGTAAATCCACTCTCTGACAGCAGGTGGCGCTTATGGAAAAGCTGAATTACAGCTGTTTCCCGTAAACTCAGTGGACAAAACATCATTGCTATTAAGAACACTTCCTTTAGGAAGATGAAAACAAAATGCCATTGAATCGTTTCTGAAGACAGAACATTCAGAGGTACATTCATATATTTAATTCACTCATATTTTATTTGAATAATTCCCTTAAGACTCTTTTAAAACCTCTCAGCTTTTCCGCCTTGTTTTCACTCATAACGAAACTACTCTGCATGCTGTGTGCACGTAAGACTGTTACTGAAAACTGTGCTTTATGCTGGACAGTATTTATTGCGAGTTGTTCGAATTGTGGTAATCGAATACAGTTTTAATGATAATTAAAAGATTTAACGTTAATACTAACCGTGGGGAATTTTATCATGATTTTCGCCAAACCCGTAATTGTTACATCCCTAATATACACTCAAAATTAGGACATGTAACCTCAAAATTACGACAAACTCAAAATTGCAAAAAAATTTACAACTCAAAATTGCGACTTACTGTGTAAACTCAGAATTGGGAGTATGTAAGACAAAACAAGGCAGAATTGCGACTCACAATTAGGACATATAAACTCAAAATTGCATCATAAACTCAAAATTATGACAAACTCAGAACTGCAACATATATTCTCAGAAATTCGACGTATGAGCTCAGACTTGTGAGTTGAGTGCGAGATAAAACAAGGCAGAATTGTAGGATATAAACTCACAATTCCAAGAAGAACTGCAGAATTTTGAAATTAAAAAGTTATAGCTATTTAAATTTCTATTTCATGGTGGAAGTAAAAAAAATAATAATAATAATGGCGAGATGTATTTTTTATGTTTTAAGTCCATCATCTGATACAATTCAGAACACAGTGACACCTGTCTAGCTAGAATAGTTTGGATACATATATTTGTGAGTGTGAATACAGACGGAGACTGTGTGTGTGTGTGTGTGTGTGTGCGTGTGTGTGTGTGTGTGTGTGTGTGTGTGTGTGTGTGTGTGTGTGTGTTGTGCTCCATTAGCCAGTAGCAGGTTTGTTGCTCTGCAGGAGGTGAGGTTTGTCTGGCAGGCTTGATGCAGTTTACCGGCGTGTGGTTGATGGGTAGCGTGTGTGTGTGTGTGTGTGTGTGTGTGAGTGTGTGTGTGTGTGAGTGTGTGTGTGTGTGTGAGGACCTGTTTGAATGTGGCTAAGCCTCTCTCTCTCCTTACCCACTCAAGTCACATCAACTCTCCACCTCTCTCCATCCATCAATCGCTGCTCCCCAGAGTCTCTCTCTCTCTGTGTGTCTCTCTCTGTCTCTCTCTCGGATCAATCCAGGCCTTTGAGTCATTGGCCAGTGTTTCTTTGATGCTCGAGTGTCTGAAATCAATCTAAACAACTTTAGGAAGGCGCATTAGAAGCCAAATAAAAGAACTAAGAAGCGAGACTTGTCATAAAAGACAGATCCGTTTTTAATGAAGCTTTTTTATCAGGACTTCTGAAACTGATGGTGATAGGTTTGAATGCTGATTGGTCATTCTAATGTTTCTGTCAGGCTAAAACACAACAATATAATGGCATCTGTGACGTGAAACAGAAAACATTTTATCAAAGCAATAAGGCTGAGTTATAAAGCATGTTAATTTAGCTTGCACAAATTAAAAAATGTACATTGATGAAATTAGAGTTGCTAAGCGTAAACAACTTCCATGATATGAAAAAAACAATATTTTATGTTTTAATTTTAACAGTAGACCTTTGTTGTGCTGCATTTTGTTTGGCCAAAAATAAAAGGAATTGTTAAATTTAAAAGTTAACTAAATTGTTAATGTATTATGCATTTAGTTAATTCTTTATTATATATATATATATATATATATATATATATATATATATATATATATATATATATATATCAATCATGTGGTATTGCTTTGCTAATTTCACCAGGATCTTTAAAAAATATTTATTTCATTGCAAATAATTATTTTAAAATAAATACAATTAAATTTGTAAAAATTTGTCTAAATAATGCTATAATGAATTTTTTTATGAGTGATTGGATTTACAATATTTTATTAAATTTCTCTCATTTTGTTGTAAATATGTAAACATGTATATATTTTCCACACTATATCAAGCAATTAATTAATTGCATCTCTCTCACAGCAGGTCGTACTGAGAAAGAAAACAGTTTGAAAAACCAAGGACATAAAAAGCCTTTGGATACAGTCTGACCCAAGAGCTGAAAGGGTCAAAGGTCATGACCTTACTTTGATCCCAGATCATGTTCCACACCTTCCCTAACAAATCGCGGGCGCAGACGTCGGTCAGCATGGAGAAAACGTACTCGCTCACGGCGCATTACGATGACTTCCAGGAGATCAAGTACGGCAGTCGTTGCAGCAGCAGCACGCTGAGTAACGGCATGAGTCTGCATCTGGGCGGATCGCTGGACCGCGGACGGAGTGGGCGGGACAAGTCTGTGGGCGGGGCCAGGGGTGGAGCCGGGGGCGGGGCTCCGGCCCGCTGGAGCCGGCGCGAAATCTGCCTGCTCTCTGCTTTAGTGTTCGCGGCGGGGATGTGCGTGATTCTCGGATGCATGCTGGCACTGAAATTTCTGTCGCTGGAAACGCAGGATTCCCAGTGTCGTCAGGATTGCGTAAAGCGTCGCTCGCTGCTACGGGCCGCGCGCTTCGTCCAGGGGAACGTCGACCCGAGCGTCCAGCCCTGTCATGACTTTTACAGCTTCGCTTGTGGCGGGTGGCTCCGGAGACACGGGATACCGGAGGATAAACTGAGCTACGGGATCATCACAGCCATCGGAGAACAGAACCAGGACAAGCTGCAGCGCCTCCTAGAGGCGCCGATCCGGAGGAAAGAACCGGACAGTGCCGAGAGAAAGGTACAACCACACACTCAGAATATTTGCTTCATTTAAATGCATATTTTTAAATGCATTTTGTTTAATCTGCACAATTTTGTATCAGTTTTGTCATACGGTCAAACCAACATTTCTCACATTTGATCACAGTTTATTGGCTATAGTTTAGAACAAATTCATCTTGATAATTTCAGATGAATAATTTTGAAAGAAATGTATGTAATGAATTCGGATGAATAGCTGTCAGCTGTTAAAATTAAAAACACAATTTGATAAAACCAATTTAGCTCAAACAATTACCAAGCAATGCTTCATTTTGTTCAGTCTGTGGTTTGAAAAGATTGCATTAGCAATTAAAGAAAAACACTTAAGAAAAACATGCTCAGGTCGAAGTGTCTTCATAATTTTTGCTCCCAATTTTTACTGGTAGTCCACTGTATGAAATTTTTTTGGGGAATAATATGTCACTGTTTGCTTTATTTTGTTATTCTCCCTCACATATATGAATTATAGTGTCCTGCACTCACTACTAAAACAATCTCAACAATTATATCTGCTGTCTGAATAATTTTGGGTTTGACTGTATATAATATTTCTTCATTTTTTAAGTCAGGAATCACTATTTCTTTTACCCATATGTGATTGGATTTATGACTTTATGAGCTTTTTATGAGATTTTAATGTTTAAAAGGTTCTTCGAATGGTTATTTTAATGGAAACGTATTATTTTCTCCCGCAGGTGAAAGAATTTTATCGCTCGTGCATCAACATGAAGGAAATTGATCGTCTGGGGGCGGGGCCTATGACTGAAGTGATTGACAGCTGTGGTGGGTGGGACCTGTCTGGAGCTCCTCCCGGAGGGGCGGGGTGGGACAGTGGCTCCGCCCCCGTGAGGCCAGATTTTAATGAGATGCTGTATAAGACGCAGGCAGTTTACAGCACGTCAGTGTTCTTCTCTCTCACCGTCAACGTGGATGACAGAAACTCGTCACGCAACACCATTCGGGTGAGAGAGCGCGTTTGTGAGCATTCGTGAGTGTCTTTTTTGTTACAAAATAACTTAATCTGGTGTTGGTGTGATTGTAGATTGATCAGGAGGGTTTGACTCTGCCGGAAAGGACTCTCTATCTGGGGCAGGATGAAGACAGTGTGAAGGTGAAACGGCTCTCTTTATCTCTCCATGTGCTCTTTTGTTCTGGACTCTGTCTCTCCATCTGTCTGTCTGTCTGCCATCTGTCACTCCGGCCGTCTCTCGCTGTGAGCTCACATGTCTAATTGATCGTGTCACAGCTGCTGATGATGTCACAGATGAGCTGATGTCTCTTAATAATGAAGTCACAGCAGTGATCCTCTCACGCTCCGATGACATCAGATCTCTGCTACAACACAGCTACTAATCAGAATTGACAAGCCACAAAATCCCACTGAGAGATCAATAAAAACATGGATTAATCTCATGAAAAAACATGTCCAGATCACATTTCAAACTAGAAACCACAACAGAATTTCTAAATGCAAAATATTAAGTCTTTATTGATAAGTGACAAAAACAAAGTACAAATACAAAGGTTTACATAGTTGTTCAGAGATTTCATTTTTGTGTATCTTTATCTTTTTAGTTACTGTAACTGTTATCAGTACACTTAAGAAAGACAAAAACGTGAGAAATTATACTATAAAAGCATTTACCATTTTGTTTATAAAAATACATATAAAATGTACATAAAAAGTTGCTTTTCAAGTGTCTTTGGGCAAATACAGTCATATACTGTATCTAGATTTTTTTTGTTGTTGTTATCAATGTACTTGAGAAACAAAAACAAAGATTAACAACACAATTAATTTACATACATAACAAGACATCCAGACAAGTAATAAATTATAAATTATATAAAAAAAGCTAACAAACAAACAATAAATAAATAAAAATAAATTGATTTAAAGATTCCCTTTTATGAAAATGTATCTCTTTAGGTAATAAAATAAATACATACAGGTATATCTTTTTTTTATCAGTAAACTTAGTAGAAACAAAAACATAATAAAAACAGTCATAATTAACATTAAAACAACATTTATATTTGCTCCTTTTGCTTTTGTTTATAAAAAAAAGTTTATATATAGGTACATACAGTCATACAGTTTATTTAGTTTTTTTAAATTACCAATGCACCTTAGAGACATTAAACATCAGAAATTAAACCATTAAAACATTAAAACATGATTTATAATTGCTTCTGTTTTATTTTGTGTATGATATTTACCAAATAAAATTGTAAGATTTAGCATGAAATCAGTTTCATGTCCGATGTTTTTCCATTAAAATTAGGGATGCACCGGTTGACCGACCATAAATCGGAACCGGACAGTTTTTGCTTGAAATATGTGATCGGCAATTGGCCGGTTTTTGGTCTTTTTTCGGCCGATTTTTCCAGAAGTGCGCCCACGTGCACATACTACATTGTAATCGTTCGCTATGTCATTTGTGTGGAAGTATTTTGAAATCTGTGCGCAGGACATGGGCAGCCGTTCAGCACTGGAAGTGCAGAGCTGCATGTCTGAAGCACAGATAGCAGGAAGCGATCAGCCGTCGGTGTACTGGCGCACAAATAAGAGTCCCTTTTCTGCGCGCACTAAATCTGCTCGAGCGTATACTGTTACCGGTCCGAGCCCTGGACACGAGTAGACCGTGAAGAGATGTTCAGCTCAACTTCGGATGAGAAACGAAACGAACTGTGACAAAATCACCTGCTGTACCACACTGAAAAAAAGTGTTTCATTCATCCAATTAAAAAATTGTAGGGTAATGATTCACATCTATATTTTTTTACTTGAGACAATAGTTATTTATTTTTCATTGGCTCAAGTAAAAAATATATATATGTGAATCATTACCCTAATTTTTTTTTATTGAATGAATGAAACACTTTGCATCTTTGTTTTATTCGCACCAACATTATTTGATTTTAACATTTTGGAATAATGTATTTATATAGCATACTTTTATTTAGTCTCACTGGTAAAGACCTTTTTTTTTTATTTAAAACCAAATTTAAAAACTAAAACAAATACTGATTAAGAAACATCTTATTTAATGTGTGTTGATTGTGTTGTTTGGATTGTAGAACTATGCAGTTATTGCCTTTAATTTCACATGTTACAGTTAATCTTTTCATTTAAGGCCAGTTCTCTGTAGTTTCAACCCAATTCATCCAAAAACAAAAGCTAAATGCTGATGTGTGTACCATCTATGTTTGTATTGAATGTAGGCTACTTACTGTGCAAATACTGACGTTAATTACGTTAATTACGATGGTTACGGTTATTGTTTTCAATAGCCAAAAGCCAGTTTGGCCTATTAAATATCAAATAAATATCTTGTTTATGCACACTTTTTCCTTCTTTCTTGTTTGTTGCTTAAAGATTAAAAAACATAATCGGAAATCGGTATCGGAATCGGCCAGTTTGCTTGTAAAAAATCGGAATCGGAATCGGCCATGAAAAATCATGATCGTGCATCCCTAATTAAAATCACATCACAATGTTTGTTTGTTATTTTCTCTCAATGATTTCAGATTCTGGCGTCCTATAAAGCGCTGATGGAAAGGTTGCTGAGCATGCTGGGAGCTCACAATGCCACGCTGAAATCCAGAGAGATTCTGGATCTGGAGATGAGGCTTGCGAATGTACATATCGTGCACGTGTGTGTTTGTGTGTGTGTGTGTGTGTGTGTGTGTCCGTCCGTGTGTGTTTGTGTGTGTGTGTGTCCATGTGTGTGTGTGTGTGTGCACTTAAGTGTTGTTCAATCTTTTGATTTGGCTTGTTTTAATAACTTGTTTGTAACTGGAGAAAATTTTATTTGAGTTTTTTTCTATGTATTTATTCAGAAATTGTTTCTGGAACAAACAAACACAGTATAAAGGCACACTATCCATTACATTACTTATGTTTTATGCAGAAAATGTAAAAATAAAATTTAAAAAATGTATACATTGTCAAGAATTCAAAATTATATTGTGATAAATAATAATAATATTAATTATTTAATTTATAAATATTTTACATTTATTTTTATAAATATTTTACTTAAAATCATGTGATTGTATTTACAATTAACCATTATTTTTTCATGTTTTAGTCACATGTAAATATAAAATTTTTATATTCATAATTATTTTATTATTTATTTGAAAAGAAAGAAAATTTTAAGAAACTCTATGTGGAACAAAAACACAATATAATAGCATCAAACTGGAACATTTTCATGAAACACCAATAAACACAAATAACTTTCACATAAAATTGTAGTGATGAACAGCTTTGTTTTACCAAATATTTATTTAAGTACCAAACTTTATATTTAAAATGCCACACAGAGACCTCTGAGAACACTTTTTATGTAATGAATTTTAAACTGAGTATTTGCACCTGTTCAGTCAAATGAATCCCCCAAATAATCAGAATCACTATAATGATTCATACATATAATGAACTCCAGTATGTGTGCTTGTTTAAGTCTGTGTGACAGGTGAATACAGACCGTTTTGTGTGAACAAGCATGTTTGTGTTTTAATATATGTTAATTAACATTCTTTCTTTTTTTGCAAAGATCACTGTGTCTGAATACGATGACCAAAGAAAAGACATCAGCAGCATGTACAACCGAATAACACTGAAACAGCTGCAGAAAATGGCTCCAAGTGTGAGTACACACACACAAACACAAAAATATGTTTATAGTTGTATAAATGTTGATTGTTTTTTACCAAAATATTACATTATTTCTAAATGTAATAATTAATTATGACTTACAAATAAAACTCATCTGCCTTTTTTTCTCCCAACATTACAGTTTTATTTTTTCTGGAAAAGATGTTCCATGTCTTCGTTTGAATGACCATCAATGGATAAAAATGCAATTTGACCCCAGAATGATGTAGTTGTAGATTATAATCAGCAGGGGTGATCAGACTAACCCGTTTAAGCCTTTATTCGTGTCCTATGTAGAGGGAGTCACTATGGTTTGAGACTGAGCCATTAGTAGAATTTAAGGTGAGACACTACATGCAAAAACTTTTTTATTCATGCACTGGTCAGTTTTGTAATTTTCAGCTTTTTGCATTTTCATAAAGTGTTTTCTTTCAATCTAGTGAAAAGAAAACATCCAAAACACACTTTTAAGTGTTTCTTTAATAGCACTATCTATTGGCGTCTGTAGATTTCAATTGCAATAAATATCTTTAAAGAGATTTTTTTCAACTTCAGCAGCACTTACAAACACCAAAACTTAGAGTTTTATTCCTCTCTATATTATGAAGGTTTTTACTGAGGGGTTTGTTCATATATCATTCACACTGATTTATACAACATTTTATTACTAGAAACATGATGAAAATGCATATATTTAAAGACGGTGAGTTTTTTTTCTCCACTTCAGTAGCACTTACAAACACCAAAACTTAGAGTTTTATTCCTCTCTATATTATGAAGGTTTTTACTGAGGGGTTTGTTCATATATCATTCACACTGATTTATACAACATTTTATTACTAGAAACATGCTGAAAATGCATATATTTAAAGACGGTGAGTTTTTTTTCTCCACTTCAGTAGCACTTACAAACACCAAAACTTAGAGTTTTATTCCTCTCTATATTATGAAGGTTTTTACTGAGGGGTTTGTTCATATATCATTCACACTGATTTATACAACATTTTATTACTAGAAACATGATGAAAATGCATATATTTAAAGACGGTGAGTTTTTTTTCTCCACTTCAGTAGCACTTACAAACACCAAAACTTAGAGTTTTATTCCTCTCTATATTATGAAGGTTTTTACTGAGGGGTTTGTTCATATATCATTCACACTGATTTATACAAAATTTATTTCATGAAAACATGGCGAAAATTTGTTTTTTTCTGGCTATTGACAATATTTTCTGATTTATGGAGTGATAAAAAGAGAAATCCAAAATCATCTCTATAAAATCCTTTAACTCTAATAAGTCAACAAAATCACACAATAATTTTCAACATGACTTAATCCAATGTTTAGATTTCTTTTCTGGAAATGTATACAAAGTAGTGCATATTTAATTCTCTTAATGGCTCATATTAAACAACATTTCTGAAAACTTGCAATACAACATTTTTTTCTGTAATTCTCAATGAAATCAATCAACTGGGGAGGTATGGTAAAATCTATTAGTTAAGGGTTCTTGCCTGTGGTGTCTTGTCTATATGATTGAATTTCAATTGAGCAGAGCTGGATGTGAGAAATAAATCAGATTAAAACACAAGATTTATCTAAAAATGTGTCATTGATGCTGAAAATATAAAGAAAACAATTATGTTGAATCTGTTGTCAGAGAGCAAGATAAAGAGCAGGTTTATTTATGCCAAGAGTCCTGAAGTTCTCTGGCTTCATAAGAATAATGGCCTTGTCCGATCTAAGGTGATCTTCCCGAAGATAACCTTCCACCTCCCAGTAAATTTAGAACGCAAACCGGCAAATATCTGAAGCTGCTGGATCTACAAGGCCAATAATTTTTTGGCAAGCCAGATCCTCTGTTCAAAACACAGATCATGGTCCCTAAATGAAGCATAAATCAATAAGCAAAGGGCAGACGCTCAAGGTTTACTGACTTCTGTATTTCATTGAAAGAGCCATTCGAGAGAAGAATAAACATCGTCATCTCTTTCTCTGTAGTTCCACTGGAAGCGTTTGTTGGACCGAATCTTCAATGATAATTTCTCTGAGGAAGAGGAGATAGTAGTTTTGGCCACTGATTACATGCAGACAGTGTCGGACATCATTAAAACCACGTCTAAACGGTAAGAAGTTTGACAGAGCATGATTTTGATTTAAAATGTGATGAACTCTCTCTCACTCTCTTTTTTTTTAGCACAATGTTTTCAAACTTTTGTGATTTATATATCTATATGGCTACACAATAATAACTATGATGATGATAATAAGAAGTAATAATTATAATTTATATTATTATTGTTACTAAATAAAATTAAATGACAAAATAAAAACATAATAAGATATATTATTATAAAAATGTATATTTTTTTTTTATTGCATATAATAATAAAAAATTAATTGCAATTTCTATGATAAAAATTGTTATTGTGATTTTATTTATTTGTTTATTTATTTGCTTGTTTGCATGACTTCACATCTTGGCCAAAACTTTTTTATTCTATTTTAATATGGCTAATATTAACAATAATAAAAATAATATTGAAATGTAAAATAAAAAAATATTTAAGAAAAATAATATAATTAATAAATAATATAATTGTAATAATTGTACTTTACATTAAAACTGTAATACTATGATATTATATCGACGGCTGTCTTTATTACTTCAGGTTAAAAAAAGAAACCATTGCAAAATATGCAGCACATATATTAATTTAATTGAATTGCAGATTTAGTTAAAATGTCACAGATACGTGGCATACAGTTATGGAAGCACATGGGTAGCGATATTCAATTTGCAATGTAATATGCAAAATGACAATGCAATATGTAAAATGACAATGCATTTCTGTATTTACATTTACATTTTCCAATACATTTGTGCAACATTTGGTGCAAAATGAAAATGAAAATTAAATTACATAATTTTCATTTGGCATTTCATACACCAGTTTTAATATGTAAAATGAATATTAATTTTAACGCTTTATAAGTTGCAAAATTAAAATTAAAATGTATTACAGAAACGATTAGATATGTATAACATGTTCAAGCAAAAACTGTGGCAAAATTATCATTTAAATGCTATTTTTCTTAAATGCATTAACACTCACAGTCAAGACACTTATGATTGCATTTTCATTCAATGTCCCGCAATGGATGTAGCAAAAATCAATGCGCACATTGAAAATGCATTCCGAGCCAATCACGTCTCCGCCCCCTCGTGCCATGTCAATCACTGCGTGAACAAGGCGGGGCTTGCAGAAGGTCAAGAGACTCAAATCTCAAGAAGAGGATTTAAGCGAGAGAACATGGACAAGACCGTTGGCCCGTGTACGTTTTGATCATTTCGGTTTATGGCTTCAATATTTCATTCGCACTTGTGGGCGGAGCTGAAACGCTCCTTTCATCTGATTGGTCAAATCGCTCCAGCTTCAGCTCGGTCTTTTCATTCTTTCAGGCAGAATAAGAGTCAGTGCGAGTGAAGCACTGTAATGTCTGAAACCACTCACTGTTAATTAGCATAATATTTGAATCAGATGTAGCTGGGCACATAATTCGTGTTGCTGTGACTTGCAAGAGACCCCGTTAAATTATTTCTAGGTTATAGTATTGTATAAATATTGTCCCACTGATAAAAACAATGCAAATAGATCTGTCTCCTTGGATAACAGTGAATTGGAAATAAATATAGTTAAATTTATGAAATAAAATTAAATAGGATTTTTTGGGAAGGTATGTCTGGCCAGTTATACAGCAATGCAAGTCTGACGACTCTGAAGATCTGAGCTGAATTTGGTGAAACATTAAAGTTCTAGTCTGTGTCAATTACTCTCATAATAAATAATAATAATAATGTTACCCGTATTTTTCGGTATAAGTTGCATCAGTCCAAAAATACGTCATGACGAGGAAAAAACATATATAAGTTGCATTGGACTATTAAGTCGCATTTATTCAGAACCAGGAAAAAACATTACCGTCTACAGCCGCGAGAGGGCGCTCTGGGGTAGGCTACAGGATCACTGAGCAGCATAGAGCTAATTTTACTATTTTTATTTCAGAAATGTAACAATATTAATTTTTACAATTATTTATTAATGTCACACACACATACCTAGTGCCTTATGACTTAAAAGATGAGAGTGGTAAATGTTACAGACATGGAACTGTTCAGTCTATTATTGATTTTTATTTCCACTTCACTTTTTTCCAAAGAGACAGAACTATTTGCACTGTATTTATCAGTGGGATGATATTCATACAATACTACAATCTAGAAATAATTTGCAGGTCTCAGCAGCACGAATTATGTGCCCAGCTACATCTGATTCAAATATTATGCTAATTAACAGTGAGCGGTTTCAGACATTACAGTGCTTCACTCGCACTGACTCTTATTCTGCCTGAAAGAATGAAAAGACCGAGCTGAAGGTGGAGCGATTCGACCAATCAGATGAAAGGAGCGTTTCAGCGCCGCCCACAAGTGCGAATGAAATATTGAAGCCATAAACCGAAATGATCAAAACGTACACGGGCCAACGGTCTTGTCCATGTTCTCTCACTTGAATCCTCTTCTTGAGATTTGAGTCTCTTGACCTTCTGCAAGCCCCGCCTTGTTCACGCAGTGATTGACATGGCGCGAGGGGGTGGAGACGTGATCGGCTCGGAATGCATTTTCAATGTGCGCATTGATTTTTGCTACATTCATTGCGGGACACTGAATGAAAATGCAATCATAAGTGTCTTGACTGTGAGTGTTAATGCATTTAAGAAAAATAGCATTTAAATGATAATTTTGCCACAGTTTTTGCTTGAACATGTTATGCATATCTAATAATTTCTGTAATACATTTTCATTTTAATTTTGCAACTTATAAAGCGTTAAAATTAGTTTTCATTTTACATATTAAAACTGGTGTATGAAATGGCAAATGAAAATTATGTAATTTAATTTTCATTTTTATTTTGCACCAAACGTTTCACAAATGTATTGGAAAATGTAAATTTAAATACAGAAATGCATTGTCATTTTACATATTGCATTGTCATTTTGCATATTACATTGCAAATTGAATATCGCTACCCATGTGCTTCCATAACTGTATGCCACGTATCTGTGACATTTTAACTAAATCTGCAATTCAATTAAATTAATATATGTGCTGCATATTTTGCAATGGTTTCTTTTTTTAACCTGAAGTAATAAAGACAGCCGTCGATATAATATCATAGTATTACAGTTTTAATGAAGCAAAATGACTCATGAAATAAGTTTGAAATTATGAAATATTAGATCTAGTGGTTTAAATGAAGACAAAAAGTACTGCAACACTTTTTGACACACTTTCAGCATTGCACAGTATAAACCTGTGTGTGTGTGTGTGTGTGTGTGTCTGTGTTTGTGTGTGTGTGTAGCTTTATTTGAGGTGCCACTGTTGGGTGAACACTCATCTGTGCAATGGCTGATTAGAATCGACCCACAACGGCCTCACTTGTTTACACACACACACACACACACACACACTCTCTCTCTCTCTCTCTCTCTCTCTGTAGAGAGCAGCAGTCGAGTGCTGGATGTGACAGGGTTAGTGTGTATCTAGCTGTCAGGATTCTCTCATGCGTGTGTGTGGGCTGCCAGTCTGTCCACAGTGTTTGTGTGAGAATAATTGAATTTACTTAAATAGTTTTTGTCTGTTCACCTCTCTCTTTCTTTCTCTACATTTCACTCTTCGTCTTTACTTTGTCTACGCTGACTGTGTCTAAAATATTGATGAGAATTTCACTTAATTTAACTTAGTATTCACTTAATTGTGACCGATGATTCTTTTAGTACCTAAACAGTTCCTTTAGTACTTTTGGTCCCACTTTATATTAGGTGGCCTTAACTACTACTGTATGTTAATACATTTTTAGAACATGTTTCACTTTTGAGTAAATCCTGAAACATAAAATTTATGACAAAAATATTGTGCAGCACAACTGTTTTCAACATTGCGAATAATCAGAAATGTCTCTTGTGCAGCAAATCAGTATTAAATCAAATAGAAAACCTTATTTTAGACTGTTAAAACATTACACATTTTTACTGTAATTCGAATCAAATCAATGCATCCTCAGTGAGCACAAGAGACTTCTTTCAAAGACATGTAAAGTACTGCTGAAACTTACGACTGGAAGAATACATTTTGTGAGATGAACTTTAGCCCTAACAAGTTTATAATTTCCTTGATGAGTCTTAAAGGTGGTTGGAATGTTTTTAATATTAAAATACTTCATGATTTCAGGAAACTGTCTGATTGGATGTCAGTGGTATTACAGATTTCTCTTCTTTTCTTGTCTAAATGTCTAGTCTTTTCGTCCCTCTCGTATCTTTGTGTAATAATGCGTCAAATCCCATAATATTCTCACAATGACCCCTTCCTTCATAATCACTGTTATTAAAATCACCATGGTGATGTGCGGCTCTCCCACCAATCAGCTTTCATCAGGCGCGCCGCGGGAGCAGAGACAGAGAAATGACTTTTATTCTGCTCTTTGTTCTGGCGCTTTGCTGTTTTCAGCTCTTTCTCTTCACGTCCCTCCTGGTGCTTCTGCTCGTGGAGCATCTCTGCAGGACCAAAACCTCATTCTCATCAAATGCTTGTTCTCGCAAACCTCGCTTCTCTTCTTTCCAAGTGAAATCGGCGCTGGAGGAACCGGAGGCCT
>NC_081782.1:1071343-1073843 GCF_963082965.1 Carassius carassius | reverse complement strand
ATCAGTCTGTGTAAAAGTGTAATTTATTTCTGTGATGCTCCGCTGTATTTTCAGCATCATTCCTCCAGTCTTCAGTGTCACATGATCTTCAGAAATCATGAAAATATGATGATTTTTAATATTTGAGGTCATCTCTTGTAATTCTCTCAGCAGATGACCAGCTTCAAAACGAAGGTTTCACTTGACTTGCTTTTCTAATTACAAGTGTGAATGAGTTTTGTCACTCAGAAGTTTCCATTTCTTATTAAATTAACATGAAGGTTAAAAGATATTAAGCGGCCCTCATAGAAACATCATTGGTCTGATATAATATATGGGTCAGGATTAATATAGTTCACTAAAAAAAAGTTTTTCATTACTTAAAATATATATATAAATAAAATTTCATCTATAGTTGCCAAGGCATAACTGATTTTGTTCATAATACATTTTAATTGCGATAAAGTTAAATAAACTAATTTGAGAAATGAATAAAAGCTATATAGACATAAAAAATAATAAATAAAAATGACAAAAAATGCATAACAAAATTACTAAACCTAACTAAAATTCAGAAAATAAAAATAAAATTAATCATACTTTCTAAAAACTATAATAATATCAATAAGCACTAAAATATTGACTTTAAATACATCACATAGAAATGTTACTTAATGTTTTATCTTATAATTAGGATATATATAAATACGCACTTACAAAAGTTGTTTATATATTAAAAAAAGCATGTGCTGATGTCAATAAAGTGAATGAAGTATTTAATAATAATAATTATAAGTTGATTTATATAGCACCTTTCCTGAGCTCAAAGACGCCTCACATTAATCCCACAATCAAATTTACATTTAAATAAATCATATAAATAATTTCCTTTTTTTTGTGCACTTGATGATTTTGAACGAGGTTATTTATGTTATTTTTGAACCAGATCGTTCATAACAGTCCGTTTTAGTTCAGTCACCCAGAGACCCAATCAGACGTGACGGCTCCTTTGATTGACAGCTAGTCTCCGCCCCCGTTCTCAGGTGCAGGAGCTGGTGGAGGACATCAAACACTCGTTAGATCAGAGACTGCAGGAGCTCGACTGGATGGACGAAGAAACCAGAGACGCTGCCCGAGCCAAGGTTGTGTTTCAAGAGTTCACAACAGGTTTATATAAAATAGAGTTCTTCTCATTATTCTCAATCGTTCTCTCAGCTGCAGCACATGATGGTTATGACCGGATATCCCGACTTCCTGTTAAAACCTGAACTTATCGACGAGGAGTACGGGGTAAGAGGCTTCTGACCGATCACACGATCCCTTTCCAGATCATATCTTGAGTCCAAATCCTTTTATTTTTTCCTCTCGACAGTTCGATGTGAGCGAGAAAACGTACTTCAAGAATATCCTGAGCAGCATCAAGTACAACATCAAACTCTCCGTCAAGAAGATCCATAAAGAGGTGGACAAGACCACGTGAGTTTGACCGAACCTCACAGGAAGTGATGTTTGTGTCTCTGACTTGAGTAGAAGGGCTTCACAAAAATGAAGATGAGTCAGGATCATCAAATTCATCTTTGCGACACTGACTCAGAAAACACTAGTCTGTTAACAAATCATTTTTATTATTCACATTTTTTACTTTTTTGTTGTTGTTTGTTTGTTTGTTTGTTTGTTCTGGCCGCTGTTTATTAAATATTAAAGAGGAAAATATCATTGATTCATATGCCACTGCTGGCAAATTATCTCACTACAAATTAAAAGCGTAAAAACACTTTTATTCAGACACATTTATACAGACACACACACACACACACACACACACACACTCTTTTACATGCTTTTCATGCCCAAAATAGAATTTATGCAATGTTTAATACATTTAAAATCAATAAAATATATTTTTTTTATATAACAATTTTGTTTTGTTTTAAAAAAAAAATATTTTACATTTCGATTATCTTGATTATTTTTAAGCACTTTGCGTATGAAATGTGCTTTAAATTTGCCTTGCTACTGATTTGTGTCCATTAAAATACAATATTTTGCTATTAAAATAACAACTACTGTGTGTGTGTGTGTGTGTGTGTGTGTGTGTGTGTGTGTTTGTGTGTGTGTGTGTGTTTCACAGGTGGCTTCTTCCACCACAGGCTTTAAATGCGTATTACCTGCCAAACAAAAACCAGATGGGTGAGTATCATAAACACACACCTGGATATTGAGATACTAAATTGGAAAGTTTGGCATCATTTCTTTTAAAAGAAATTAATACTTTTTATTCATCAAGGACGCATTAAATTGATCAGTGACAGTAAAGACATTTACAATGTTACAGTAGATTTCTGTTTCAAATAAAAGCTGTTCTTTTGAACTTTCTGTTCATCTGTGAATCCTGAAAAATAAAATGCATCACAGTTTCCACAAAAATATTGTGCAGCACAACTGTGTTCAACATTGATAATAATCAGAAATGTTTCTCGAGCAGTAAATCATCATATTATCATGATTTCTGAAGATCATG
>NC_081782.1:1036343-1061343 GCF_963082965.1 Carassius carassius | reverse complement strand
ATATTGCATTTCAAATAGATAATTACGTTACGTAGTTACTTTTTATGGAAAGTAATGCATTATGTTACTTTTGTGCTACTTTCAAAAATGGTATTCTGATAACGTAACTCGCTTGTAATGCATTACAATTGTTAGTTAATACTGGTTGAGTCTTATTCAGCTGCTCTGAAATGTTTTTTACACATTGCATCACAGAACTGGTGTATGAAGAGACGATCGCAGTCGATTTACCTGCAGCTGCTGACGGATAAACACGCACCTGAACATTACAGGTAATACACAGCAAACACAATTAATATTCCTCATGAGAAACAGTTCATAAGTCAAACATTACTATTACAATCCAAGCTCTATCTAGAAACCGATTTGCTGGTAACTATAATATAATGTCATTCTTCGGTTGTTGTGTTTTTGCACAGTGCTTAACGGCTCATTAATTCTGTACGTTGAAATAATTAGATATATTGTTACATGTTGGCATGTGTTTTTAATCTTTTAGAAGAAATAATTATCAATTTTTTAAAAATATTTTATATTGAAATATTACCAGTGTTATTTAAGTATCACTGAGAATATTATAGTTTGTATTAATATTTTGAATTATTTTTATTAATATTTTGTAATATTTTTAAAATATTTTTATTTTCCATTTTAAATCTTTACATTTAGTTCTAGATTTGTTTGTGTGTTTCTGTAATTTATATTATATTATAATTATAATGTGCCTATATAGTTTTTTTATTTTTTTATTTCCATTTTAGGTTGTGTTTCTGACATTATTATTAATTCATTTTTAATTAATTTTTAATTTAGGTTATTTTTTTGTGTGTTTCTTTAATTTATATTATATTATATTATATTATATTATATTATATTATATTATATTATATTATATTATATTATATTATATTATATTATATTATGTCTATAAAGTTTATTTATTTATTTTTATTTCCATTTTAGGTTATTTTAGTAAATTAAAATGTAATTTTTCTAAATTAGCCATCTTTTTTATATATGATACTGAAATATTACCAGTGTTATTTAAGTATCACTGAGAATATTATAGATTTTATTAATATTTAGAATTATTTTTATTAATATTTTGTGTTTCTGTAATTTATATTATATTATATTATATTATATTATATTATATTATATTATATTATATTATATTATATTATATTATATTATATTATGTGTATATTATATATTATGTTTCTGGCATCATTATTCATTTTTAATCAATGTTATTTGAGGTTATTTTTATATGGTGATTTATGCTGATATTTTAATGTCTCCTGTGGTCTGTCTGCAGGGTGATCGGCAGCGTGTCTCAGTTCGAGGAGTTCGGTCGTGTGTTTCACTGTCCCAGAGGGTCACCTATGCATCCGGTCAACAAATGCGCCGTCTGGTGACCTTTAACCCCTGAGCGTCTCCTCATCGCCCTCGTTTCCATGACGAACTGCTCCGAGCTGCTCGCACGCCGTTTGATGTTTACAGCATTTTAGTGATCAGAAATCAACTCGACACGCAACATATCTCACACCCATCTTTATTTGAAATCTTTATTTTTATATTCGGATGCAGAGCGTGTCGAACCAGGCGTGATGAAGGGTGTGTGTGTGTGTGTGTGTGTGTGAGACGGTGCTGTACTGTAGGCATGTTGATGTTTTGATATGAAGTGTTTTGTCAGACATGTTCAGTGTTTTTTAAGAAGAATCAGCTGCTGAAGTGACCGTTGTCCGCCTGACGGAGGAGAAGAATCATAATATTTAATTTTACCTCTGTATGTTTTTGCCTTTGAAGACAACAATACATTGTATGAGTCAAAATTATGCATTTTTATTTTATGCCAAAAATCATTAGGATATTAAGTAAAGATCATGTTTCATGAAGATATTTAGTAAGTTTCCTACCGTAAATATATAAAAACTTAATGTTTCATTAATAATATGCATTTCTAAGAACTTCATTTGAACAACTTTAAAGATGATTTTCTCAACATTTAGATTTTTTTGCTCCCTCAGATTCAAGATTTTCAAATCGTTGTATCTCAGTCAAATATTGTACACAATTCAGACTTTTTCCCCTCATACTTTTTACTTTTTGTTTGTAATTTAGACTTTTTTCCTAATAATTCCAAAAAAGGGACTTTTAATCTCAGCATTTTATCTCACTTTTTGTCCCTCATATTCACAAGGTTACACTATATCTTGCAATTCTGAGATTATATTTCACTATTTTGAGTTGATATCTCACGATTCTGAGAACTGTCAGGGACAAACAGTCTGAATTGTGAGATAAAAAGTCTCTATGTCTTTATTAAAAGTCTTTATTCTATGATGGAAATCTGCTTCCCTGTCCATGTGATTGTCAGTGTTGATGACAGGTTTCATGACGTTCTCGTCCAGATCTAAAGCAGACTGATTTTGTCTTCTTCAGCACTTCTGATGCATCATGTGTCACCTTTATGTTGTTTCCCGCTCAGGTCAGAGACCCCAAGGCATTCTGGGATAATGAGCAAAATATTTGAAACAGATGACAAATTATTTTTGAGATGAAAATAAGAGTTTATGTTCCTGAAGTGATTATGTCATGTGTTAGTTTTGCGACGATCTACTGCACTTAAAAATAACCCAACATTTCTGTCAAATCCAAACACTAATGCAACTGCAGCATCTCCAGTGTGAAGAAATGAACACGTGTTTGCCCATAGAAGATGAAAGAGTAACTTTGTACATATGAATTAAATGAAAGTAAAAAAAAAAAAAAACGAAAATGTACAGGTCAAACATAGCATGTCTGCTGTAAAAAAGTTCGAAAACATACAAAACACACAAAACAGGATTTTTCCTCAAAATGCTGAATTCTCCATTACCCATTTTTGGAATAAAACAAAATCATATGCAACAACTGAGATCTTTGTCTTTTCTTTTTTTTATATAGATAAAAAAAGATGACAGATAGAAGTTACCCAATATTTACGTGTTGAATGTAAATACAAATTTTGGGACTTTTCACTTTTTTCCGTCAGTCGACATAGCAACATGTGTGTGTTCATTTCTATGTGATAGTCCATTATATAATGTATTATTTTGAACAGTACGTATGTGAAATATATCGAATGAACAGTTTACTATTAAATATCTATGAAATCTGATGTGCACGCGTCGGGTTTCCGTAAGACATACGTAATATATATATATATATATATATATATATATATATATATATATATATATATATATATATATATATATATATATTTTTTTTTTTTTTTTTTATTGAAAATCTTATAAATCAAAATATGTACACGATTATAACACTGTTAACTCAATAACATAAACATTGTACATGAAGTTAAAATATTATAGTTCGCGATTCGTGACTTTTATTGAGTATTCTACAGCCCGGATGTTGTCATCGCCGACTTCACATCTTTCACAATGTTTTGTTTCCTGTTTGCGCCAAACATCAAATTTACAGCAAACAGAACTAAAGTTCATAACGTGTGAGTGTACTTTAATTAAATATGATTTACGATTAAACCAGTGCTTTAATGGACTCGAGCTCAAAACCCTCTGCGAGACGAGAAAAGGTAAAATATCGTCAACATTCACACACTTTCAACAGCTTTAAAGTTAAAACAGATAATATATAAATAAACATTACACGTCATATATTTAAATTAGAATCATTTTGTTTTCATTTAAACATCGTGTATTGAGATGAACGCTGTGTTTAAATTAATGAGCATTAAAATCAGACTGTAATAATATTATAATAAAGCTGGCTGATGATCACGAGCTTTAACTTCGCGTTTCTGGTCACTTCTGCTGCTTTAAATGCTGATTTGTGGCTTTTAAACTGGGTTTAAAAATCGATTCTAAACCTAGAAGAGTTTGAAACAAAACATACTTTTTTAAGTTGTATTTAGTTGTATTCAAGTAACAGAGTCAACATACAGAACTTCGTTGAGCAGTTGAAGGAATGTGAGATAAAGCACAAATATTGAACAGAAAAATATATATCAAAATAAAAAAAATAAGATTTCATTCATTTGAAAGTTTTAAATAAGCCTGTTTTGTTAAAAAATAAAAACCTGAAGTTTAAAAATGCATGTGAAGGTCAAAGTAATATATGATGCTTTTATGTCGTTCTTGTTTACCTTTTATAATAATTAAGATTAAAGATGTAATTTTGTTATTCAGAAAAGCTGGAGTTTTGTTAATAAAACAAAATATTGTATAAGCACTTAATATAAAACCTTTCAAAGTGCAAAAAAACAACAACTTAATGTTAATTTATTCTCTCTCTCTCTCGCTTTCTATTTTTCTTTTCATTTTAAAATCAATCCAAAATGAGAAACAGAAAGGCCAATAAAAATACTAGCATGTAAAAATATAGTCTATGGGAGGTTTTTGTGCTTTAGAAAACACTGATTGCATTCACAATTAAAAAATCCAATTATCAATACATTAAAAAAAAAAACATATTTCATTTATACTAAACTATATGCATTACATCAGAATTGACTAGACTGAATAATGGCATATTATTTATTTCATTTCTAGCACTGTTTTTATTATCCGGTCTCGTGCGTTTTATTCAAAAATTTTATCAGCATTTTAATTTACAGTGTTTACTCGCATGCATTTCATAAAATAAATTCGAGGCATTCATGTATGTGCTGTGTGTCGCAGGAGAGTGTGACGGCGCCCCTCAGAGGACGACCGAAGTCTGACAGCATCTCACTGACCTCCCACACGGAGTATCCCTCGAGACGTCCCTTCACTAACACACCCCTGACCTTCACTAACAGAGCCATCAGAGCCTTTCCTGAGAGCAGCGGAGCAGGTACACACACACACACACACACACACACACACACACACACACCCCTGTGACACCTGAGATCTCACACACTCAGATGCAGATGCACTGACGACACAAGACTCTGAGAGTGATTGACAGCTGTTTGCTGTGCTCATGAATAATTCAGTTTGAGTGAGTTACTAAAACATGCCAGAAAACGTCTGTGTTTAGTTAAAAATTTCAGGCATATTTTGATGGTATAAAAAATTATAATAATTAATTTTATTTAAGTTAAAATGCAGTGTGACTTGACACTGAAAGTTAAAATTGAGAGTTTTACCTGTTTAAACAGCAAAGATGTGTTGAATTAAGAAACTCATAAATAATTCATTGCAGGTTGTTATTATTTCACTAAAACCAAAACTCAAAAAATTACTTGAAATAAATGTTTACGTTACAGTTAACATTTATTTAAAAAAAAAATGTTGCATTATTTTATTTCAAGTATTTTTTTAATATTTTACATACATATGTTTGTAATATAAATGTAAACTGACTTTATTTAGGCAAAGTATTTCTTATTTTAATTTAAATGAACTTGATGTACTATAATAAACAACAAACAACATGTTATTTAAAATAATAATGGAAAATATTAAAATAAAAACTATTTTAAAATATTTTAAAAAGAATATATTAGTGTCTCAGTGACACACACACACACACACACACAAGTTATATTGATATGCAATAATAGCTAAAGTAAACTCTTATTAAACTATTTGAACATAAAATTATAATATAAAAATTACTAAAATTTATTTAGCAATATTATTAAAATCTATAATAGAGGCACATTTCTGCTCAGGATCAGAGGTTTGGTGATGAAATATTCACAAAACTTATTTCTGAATATTTGTTGTAGAGCACCACCTGCTGGAGAGATTAGATTCAGTTACTTGCAATTAACATTTCTCCTCTTCAAGAATTCTGTATGTAAATGAGCTCTCATTTGATTGGCTGAGTTTTTGTTCATGCTGTTTTGATTTTTTAATGTGTGCACTGGGCCAGTGTGAGCTGATTAAATCACATCTAGATGCAGAACTCAATGAACTGCTGTGTTTTTGCAGAAATCCTCTCCGCGCTGAAGAACCTGCAGGAGAAGATCCGTCGTTTGGAGCTGGAGCGATGTGACGCTCAGCAGAAGCTCCAGAACATCTCCAGAGAGTCCACACGCTCGGACCACACACACACAAACCACGGTGAGCGGGTGCTTCGATCTACACATTCATCTATTTTCAATACAGATACATTTACATTTATTCATTTAGCACACGCTTTTATCCAAAGCCACTTACAGTTGGGGAATACATCAAGTGATTCTTCTTAAAGGGGCAGATAGACACAGTAAGTGCTCATTATAGCAAGATTCAAGCATTGTTCAAAATAATTACAAGCTAGACTTAGAAAGACGAAAGAGAAAAAAATGTTTTAAAATAGTGACGAAAGAAAAAAGAGTTTGGAAAATTGTTGGTTGAAAAGAAATACAGAGCTGTGCTTTTTAAATTTGTATTACTTTTCTAATATATATTAAATATTTGTAAAATATAATAATTAGTTATGTATAGCTTTAATTTTTAATTTGTGGTAATTTTAGCACTTCAGGTTATATATTTTGGTTACATTTCCGTTTTTCACTAAAATAAAAAAAAATCTAAATAATACGCATTTATTGTTTATCTTTTACATTCCATTTTAGAGTAATTCTGTTATGTGGCATTTTTATTAATTCTTGTTTTTTGTGTCTTTTTTATATTTAGTTAAATAAATAATTTACTTAAATCATTTTTATACAGTATGTAATAATTTAATATAGGTTAATTTTTATTTAAGATTTAGTGATTTTAGTACTTTACCTTGGTTATTTTATTTCAGTTACTTGGGCAATATTTCAAACGTTTTCATGTAACATTTAAACTGTACTCTTCTTTTATTTTTTAAAGTTTTACTTATTTTGTTACATGCTTTTTTATTATAATAACTTTTTACAATAATTTGTAATTTCTTTTAATCTGTCTGTGTAGATCTGCTCTCTCAGCTGTCTGCGGCCGAGACTCGATGCTCACGATTGGAGAAACAGTTGGAGCACATGAGGAAGACTGTGAGAAACACTGAATCAGACAGAAGTGCTGTGCTGCGCCGACAGGTGCGTCTCACGCACACACAGGACCTGCTACAACAGTTGTGTGTGTGTGTGTGTGTGTGTGTGTGTGTGTGTGTTGATATGCAGTGTGTGTCGTGCAGGTGTCTCTGGAGCGTCTGGGATCAGCGGATCGGACTGATGTTCAGCTGAATCTGCAGAAGCTGGATCTGCTGGAGCAGGAGTATCACCGGCTGACAGAGACTCAGAGCTCCACTGAGAGGAAGATCAGACAGCTGGAGAGGAAACTACAGGAAGAGGAGCATCAGAGGAAACTGGTGCAGGAGAAAGCAGCTCAGGTTCGTCTCTCTGGAACAATAAATCCATGCATCGCGCTTAGATTAATGATTCTTTGGGATGTAACAATATCCAAATCTCACAATACGATAATATCGTATATTATCGGTATTTATTGTGATATTAAAAAAATAATAATAATAATTTTGTTCATTTTAAAGTTAAATTATGCTATCTAATGCACTTTGAGAGTTCAAAATTAAGAGCTGCAACCCATGTTCTTAACTTAGAAAACTTAAGTCAGAATAAAGTCTCGTATCTGAACTTTAAGTGGACGCAAGCCTCTTTTTATCTGTGATGTACTGTCTCAGTCTAAATTACATTCACACTGGTGTTTTGGGAAGCCAACAAATTATAAAATAATAATAATAACAACAAGGATTGCGCTGTAAAATAAATGAATGAAAATTAATATTTCATAGCAATATTATCTTTGCTTTTCACTACGGTAAGGAATTTACTATATTTTTCCTAATTTCTACACTTGAAGCAATATTTTGTGAGCTTTTTTTTGTGATAACTGGAAACCCTTCACCTGCAGCTTTAATCAAGAGAGGGAAGAGTTCAATTGTTTACATTGTCATAAAAGCCAGGGTGCAAGTACATTTAACCAGTTACAAGACTTCTTTGTGAGCATTTGAGGAGTGTGCGGTTCAAAACTAGCCTACAGCGCCATCTGCTGTTTAGAAACTAAGCTCAGAATCGATTCTAGAGAGAATTGCGATGCATTTCAAAAGTCTCAATCAATCCACGAATCTCGATGCATTGATTTATTGTCCCAGCCCTACTGTCTGTCTGTCTGTATGTATGATGTTAACTGTGTCTATCTGTTCTGTGGTCAGTTGCAGACGGGTCTTGAAGCTAATCGTCTGCTCATCCAGTCAGTGTCTCCACGTCCACACAAATCCAGCAGAAACAACTCAAAGAAGCTCTCAGCAAAGGTAAACCAGCACTGATTCCTCTTACACATTTACTTAATACAACTGATTAAGAGGTGGGGATATAATAATATCAACTGCAGTAAGAAATAATATCGCAATATAGTTATCCTGCTTGAAATCTGAGATATTACTATTTTCTCGACTTCATCGCTTAAATGACTGCTAATGTTTAATTCACATTAGGCTCTTTGACATCCGGCTAATTTTCACTTCAGACAACTCATGGTATCGTTATGGATGCATTTGAGAATTATACCCTCTTGTATAGAACAAAACCAACCAATATTTCAATCTCATAATAAAAACAACTGATATTTAAATCTTATAACTGAAAAAAAAAACTACTGATTTTTTTTTTTATTATTATTTCATAGTAGAACTAAATTGGCTGATATTTAAATCTCATAATAGAATAAAACAGACCAATATTTCAATCTCATAATAGAACATAACTCACTGATATTTTAGTTTTGTAATAGAACAAAATTTGACAATATTTAAATCTTATAATACAACAAAACTGATGATTTCAATGACGTTATAGAACTAAATGAACCGTATGTAACAGAAAAATACCAACCGATATTTACATTTTGTAATAGAACAAAACTGTTTAGAAAAACAGTAACTTTAATTGAACAAAACTTTAATCTTAAAATATTTTAGTACAACAAAACAAACTGATATTTAAATTTTGTAACAGAACAAAACCAGATGACATTTCAATGTTGTTATAGAACCAAATCAACCGATATTTCAATCTCTTAATAGAAAAAAATTGACTATTTAAATCTCTTAATAGAACTGAACCAACCAATATTTAATTGCTATAAAACAGAACTGAGTGACATCTCAATGTTGTTCTAGAACCAAATTTAACCAGTATTTAAATCTTGCAATAGAAAAAAACTGACCGATATTTCAATTATGAAATTAAATTATTAAATAAACAGTACTTAAGTATTATATTAGAACACTACCAACCAATATTTTAATCTTGTAATAGAACCAAACTGTATTTAAAAAACTTGTATTTAAATATTTTAATAGAACAAAATCCTATATTTACATTTTGTAACAAAACCAGATCACATTGTAGTCGTTATAGATCAATGTCAGTGTCGTTACAGAACAAAAAATGTAATATAGAACAAAAGCTACTGATATTTCAATGTAGGACAAAACTGAGCCTTTTTTGAAACCTTTTATACCACAAAATAGATTACATTTCAATGTTGGTATTAGAACCAAATCAACCGATATTTCAATCTCATAATAAAACAAAATTGACCGATATTTCAGTTTTGTAATAGAACAATATTGGGTGATATTTAAAGGTTGTGATAGATCAAAACTGACAGATTTCTGTGTCGTTATAGAACTAAATGAACCATATTTACATTTTGTAATAGAAACATACTGACCGATTTTTACATTTCCTTATAGAACAAAACTGAGTGATCTTTAAATATTTTATTAGAACAAAAAAAATGACGTTTGTTTTTTAAAATTTAAACTGATATTTAAATCTTGTAATACAACAAAATAGATTACATTTCAGTTGTTATAGAACCAAATCAACCAATATTTCAATCTCATATTATACCAAAATCGACTGATATTTCAATGTTGTTATAGAACCAAAATAAACCGATATTTAAATCTCATAACAGAACAAAACCGACCGATATTTCTATGTTGTTAAAGTAGAAAAACCAACTTACATATAAATTTTGTAATATTGATCAAAAGCTGCTGATATTTCAATGTTGTTATAGAACCAAATCAACCGATATTTCAATCTCTTAATGGGATAAAACCAACCGATATTTCAATAATGTTAAAGAACAAAACCAACTGACATTTAAATTGTGTAATATAGGGAATTAATCTCATAATAGACAAAAAGGCTAACATATCAGCAAAGCATCTCAGATGATCTGCTCATGTGTGTAATCTCCTGTGTTTGTGCAGAGAAATCCGTCACAGCCGCATTACAGACTCAGTCTGGGAGACGTGCCATTTGTGACAGGGACGGTAAAGACACAAACACAGTGTTTTATACTATAACATTTGATTAAATTACAATGTAAATCATGGGTTTTTGCACCAAAAACAGTTGCAAATTAGTTTTTCATGATCATTTCTGACCCTTACCCAGTCTCTACCATTTGAAGTTATTATTATTTCCTGTACAAAGTGACAAAGCATGTTTGATATGGAGCAGTATTGTGGATGTTCACGGGTCTGTGTGTGTGTGTGTGTGTGTGTGTGTGTGTGTGTGTGTCTTCAGTCGACAGGCTCGAGTCACTCAGTGCGAGCAAACGTCCAGCACGTCCTTCATCTCATGAAGCAGCATCATCCTCAGCTGTGCAACGAGCGAGTGCTGGGACACATCCCCTCCACCAATCACAGCACTCGCCAGGCCAGCAGTAGCTCCTCCTCTTCCTGTGGGGAGGAGCTGTCAGAGCTGCTGCTGACGCTGCAGGACAAGTTTGGACGAATGAGCTCGTGAGGATTATTCTTCATCTTGCATTGTATTTGTTTCCACCCTCTCTTTGACCAGTGTTACTATCGTTAGCTAAAACTAAAAATGTTGCATTGAAATAAATTTTAACTAAAATAAAATATTTATAAAGTTTTTTTTATTTCAGTGGCCAAGTCAACATTAATTTTTTTTTGTTATTTTAATATCAATGACATATTATGATTTTTTACAAATATTTTCCAAGTTCATATTAAATTTAGTTTAAAGTTTTTGTAATTTTTTTGTAAATGTTATTATTATCATTTTAAAGGTTTTGTTATTTTAGTACATCAGGCTAAACCAAATGAAAATGAGAAATATTTACATGGAAAAAAACACTGTTTCTCAAATTTTATTTTATTTTATTTCAGCCTTTTGGGGGGTAACTTTATGGTTTCGTTTTTCATTTTAAAGAACTATAATAACCCTGACTTGAAGTTCTAGAATTACAAAAAAAAAATTTTTAACAATTATTACAAATAATTAAAGTTAACGAAGTAACATAAAAATAAGTAAACCTAACTAATAAACTGATAAAACACATGTTATTATTAAAACCTATATATACAAAGTTAATTGAAAATATAAAAAAAAACTACTTTAATGATACTAAAATAAAATTGTAGTCTTGCTTAAAGGGACAGTTTACCTAAAATTAACATTCTGTTAATAATTATTTTATGTAAACAAATAAAATAATTCAAATTGTTTACACGCTTCAAATTTTATTGATATGAAATTATTTGCAAAGTGAATTTAATAATTACACATGCATGATAACATTTGGATTTGGTTTGTGAAGGCGATGTTGCCAGCTTGTGATTCTGAGTGAATCATTTTGTGAAGTGATTCATTCAATTGATTCAGAAAGCTTAGTTTCTCCCAATAGTGCCTACAAACTGTCAAGCTCCAAAAATGACATGAAAGCATAATAATAATGGTCATTAAAGGATCGGCAAAAATCTCTTTTATGTTGCTTAAATGAAGTCAGTGAGTCAGTGATGAGTTTAATATCATGCTGGTTCAGTGTGTGTGTGTGTGTGTGTGTGTCAGCGAGCAGCAGGAATTGGCCAAACTGATCCAGTTGTGTGGTTCGAATCATTTGCGGCAGGATTTGGAGCGAGAGATGGAGACACTGATGAAGAGGATGGAGAATAAAGGAGAACAGATCGCTAAAGTCCGGCGACATCAAACTCAGGTAACACCGGCCCACAATGCAACTATACAATGGAAAAAAACAGTAAAATAGCAAAATATTATTACAATGTTAAACAGCTGTTTTCTGTGTGAATCGGTGTTAAAGAGTAATTTATTTCTGTGATGCTCCGCTG
Source organism: Carassius carassius (assembly GCF_963082965.1). Taxonomy (NCBI): domain Eukaryota; kingdom Metazoa; phylum Chordata; class Actinopteri; order Cypriniformes; family Cyprinidae; genus Carassius; species Carassius carassius. Next base: position 1,049,229 of record NC_081782.1, on the reverse strand, counting down.
TATTTTCAGCATCATTCCTCCAGTCTTCAGTAAGTCCTTTCACACATACAGACTTTTCCGGAAAATTACCGGTAAATTGCCGTAAAGAGATCATGTGTGAACAGGATCTTTTAAAAAATACCGGTAAATTCGTTCAGGCAATTTACCGGTATGGGAAGTTGTAACATTACCAGTAATTTGCCGGAATTCTGCTCTGTGTGAACACAGAAGGAAAATTACCGGTATGAGTACGTACGAGTTCAGAACGCGGTGACGTAAGACGTCTACTCCGGGCCAATCATAACAATGTGACGCATTCACGCACCGTTTAAGAAAATTAAATAAATGTCATCCAACTGAAGCGACAGTGAAATTAAAGCGCTCCTCCTTATCCGGGCAGATGAAGAAATTTGTCGTCAATTGAGAGGATAGTGATGCAGTGACGGATGATAAAATAACTGTTAACTGTCTCCGAGAGCAATGCATTCACAGGACAAAGTCAGGTCATCAATAAACTGAAAACATTGCGTTTTAATATCTAAAAAAATAGACGACCATCACAAACGAAGTAGTAGTCTATCTATTTGGGGATCCTGCTACTCCACAAATCCTGTAGCTCTAAACCAGTGGATCTCAACCCGCGGCACGTCATGAAATCACACGCGACCCATCTAGACGGTGGGCCGAGGGGAGATTTCGGGTTTTCAAAATGTAACCGCTACGCTTTTCAAAAAAGCAAATAAAAATTGTTGCCACTCAAACACTTTGCACATTACTATAATATCGGTAATTTTCTCCAGGTTATTTTCCCGGCGAATAGAGCAAGCAGCTACTTGCGGGGTCCGACCTGCATGACGTATTTGTTGCCTTCAGCCAATAGCGTGCATGGAAAGTGTCGGCGATTCGTTTGTGAACGCACTGGCGAGCTTCGCGCCAAGGATTTAAGATTGTACTGTTTAAGATAAGAACTATTTTACCTAATTTTGCTACATATTCAGTTTGACACAAAATTATAATGTAGAGGTTACGTTATACATATATTTGTTTTTATTTTATGTAACCACCTTTGTCATACGATATCCTGTCATTTCTTTGTAATCTTTAATAAATACACCCTTCTGATTTAACACATTTGACAATGGTATTGCTTGGAAACAGCGTCATGAAAAAATGAGACAGACAATACTTTTTTTCCCGCCCATGTTTACTTGGATGAAATGAAAAAACATGAAGTGCTGTATGCATATATTTGAGGGAAGTGGTGGACCCACCATTCCATTCACAGACATAAGTTGGGAGAAATATATTAAATCAGTGTTTCTGTGGAAAGACCTTGAGGGCATAGAAGGTATCATTGCAGAAGAGGCAGTACAGGCATACAAGTTACAAAGCCAGGAACCTACAAACCAGTTAGTCAAACCAGCTAACACTGGCTACCAAAGGGAGTGCTACAGTCATTTCACAAATATTACGAAGATAAAACGAGCACAAAGGAGAAGAGAGAAGGCAGTATCAGTTGAAGAAACTGCAAAGAAAGGTTGGTATTATATTGTATAGACAGGCAGTGCAGTATTGGACATACAGTACAGGTCAAAAGTTTGGAAACTACTATTTTTAATGTTTTTTTTTAATGAGTTTCTTCCGCTCATCAAGCCTGCATTTATTTTATCTAAAATACAGGGGAAAAAATTTAATATTGTGATTATATTACAATTAAAATAATTGATTTTCAATTTATTATACTTTAAATTATCATTTATTTCTGTGATGCAAAGCTGAATTTTTAGGATCATTATCACACAATCCTTTAGAAATCATTCTAATATGATGATTCATTATCAAAGTTGGAAACAGTTCTGTTTAATATTTTTTAAGAACATGTGATACTTTTTTATGATACTTTGATGAATAAAAAGTAAAACAAAACAAAAAAAGCAGCAGCAGCTATGTTTTTAAAATGCAAATATTTTGTAACAACATTTTATATATATATATAAATAAGAAGAAAAAAAGTGAGAGAGAAAGTGAAGTGACATTCAGCCAAGTATGGTGACCCATACTCAGAATTTGTGATCTGCATTTAACCCATCCGAAATGCACACACACAGAGCAGTGAACACACACACACACACACACACACTGTGAACGTGTTGATGTCACTTCAGAGGACAACAGAAAAATAGTGTCCACTTGTCAGGACATTATTACCCTGGCAACCAGAGGAAGGTGGCTCATGCCTAAACAGTGCTCACTTGCAATCGCAGTTCGGCATATGACTGGCTCTGCACAGTTATAGGGCTGTTAAATGGTCTGGGTCACTGCTCATCTAATTCCCAGGTCCTTGAGCATGATACTGCCCTTGCTCATCTACAAATGGAGAGGGGAGAAATATACATCCCTGAAAAAATCAGTGATGAAGTGCCGGTGACTCTTGTCTGGGACAATAATGACTTTGGAGAGGAGACTCTTTCAGGTAAAGGGACAACACATAACACAAATGGTATAATAATTCAGAGGGCCATAAATAGTTATACAGCATCCTTACCAGACACATTACCCAGACAGAGAACACGAGAGCGGTCGGTTCATCCTCCTCCACTGAATCTTTCAACATACACAAGAGGAAAGCGGTCTGGTCCACAGAATTTTGCATTGAAGATTGATCTCCATCAGGACCAATACAGATATTCCCAAACTACTGGTAGAAGAATTGATGCTGCATTCTTTTTACTGAAAGTACCTGAGGCCCAGGGTATAATATAATGTTGAAGGAAGACACAGTACTACCACCATCTACATATATTGGCTACCTAACAGTGATTGACGCCAGTCCGACTGATCTCAACACTGTCCACAACATCCTGAGCCGCTCCATTGCCATTGCTGACAGCTTGAAACAAAAAGAAGTTGTTTTAGTTATGGATCAAGCCATATATGCCAAGGCCCAAGAGATCCGTTGGCAAACAGATTCTTACTCTGTGAGAATCGTAGTGAGGATGGGAGAGTTTCACACAGCAATGGCGTATCTGTCATGCATAGGAAAGTTGTATGGTGATGCAGACATCTTGATTGAGTCTGACCTGGTGGCCGCAGGCTCAATTGATGGAGTGATCTCCGGCCATCACTACAACAGGAGCATACGGGCTCACAAACTCCTGATGGAAGCACTCCAGAAACTGCGATGGTGGGCATACTTGGACACACTCACAAGAACAAAATGCAGCTGCTTTAAAAGTGGCAACAGATCTGCAGGAGTGTTTTCCCTCTGAAGAGTTCAAGGGCATGCTAACATCAGACACATTTCAGCAGTTACTGCAAGGTTATGAAGAATTTGTGGTGAAAAACAACTGTAACCACACATTTGCATTTTGGAGCACATACCTTGACATGATGGAAGATTTGCTTCTTTTCATCAGGGCAACAAGAGAGGGGAACTGGGCTCTCCATTTGTCCACTGTGCAAAGTATGCTGCCCTGGTTTTTTGCCTGTGACAAAGTAAATTATGCAAGGTATTTGACGGCATATTGGGCTGAAATGACCAACCTGGAAGACACACCCTTCAGCACACCAGCAGCTTCTTTCAGGTGACTTTGTGGCACAAAGACATCAAAGTCATGGTTTTGCTGGCACAGCATGTGATCAAGTCATTGAGCAAACAGCCAATCGTGACTCGAAGACAAAGGGAGGCATCAGTGGGTTCTCTCTGAACAAGGGTGCAGTTCACCGCTGGACCCTAACACAACATGAGCGGGCAGCAATCACTTTTGAATGCAAAACAATGGCAGGAAAGTGCCCGGTAGGACATCTTAACTCTGAGCTAGACAACACCAGAATGCAGAGAGATCAGGCTGATGTGATGAACATTGTGGCCACTATCCAAAATATGGTTAACCCTTTTGACCCATTGCTGGATGGAGATTCTCTTTGTCACATCTCTTCTGGCCAACAGGCATCAGAAAATGTTGCCACAGACTTACTAGGGGCTAAACAAAGAGGTGTTAAGGCACTCACTGAATTCTGTGAAAAAAAGGATAGTCCATGGCCAAGCATCATTCCATGACCCTATAAAGAAAACGAAAATAAAAACATTTAAAGACAATGGACAAAGTACAGTCACAAAAATTAGAGGAAAAGAAATCACCCTAACATCACATCACATCGCAACTTGTTTGCAAGGCTAATTGTTGTGGGCGGCGTTAGGCAAATTAACATCAATGAAATGCTCACTTACAGTTTGGGTCCTTTTCCACAGTCAATTTCCAACTTTGATGGCTCTCTGGTCAAAACCAACAAAGCTAAGCTGATGCACATCTTGCTAGATGAGATCAACCCGCCTGCAATAGTGAGTGACATTCCTGATGGCTCAGTTTGGATTTGGGATGCTATGGCTCTGGTGCAACAACTAAAGCCACAGCCAACATTTGGGTTGTATGCTGATCATGTACTGAACACATTAGTTCACTCAGCTAAGGCAACAAAGTCAACAGAGCTTCATTTTGTATGTGACACATACAGCGACCTGAGCATCAAAAATGCTGAGCGTAGTCGGCGCGCAGAACAGGGCTACCAAAAAATCAAAATCTATGGAGATGACCAAAAAACCCCAAAGCAATGGAAAAAATTTCTGGCATGTGGCCAAAATAAAGAAAACTTACTGGAGTATTTCTTCCAACATTGGAGCTTAACTGCAAAGAATATAATTGGCAATATAACCATCATTGTTGCACATGGAAGCAAGTGTCACGCCATTAAGATGAATGTGAGCTATACTGACCTTGAGATACTGGAACTCAAAGACCTAGAGACAAGTCAAGAGGAGGCAGACACCAGAACGATTCTGCATGCAGCCAAGCACAGCCATGACCTGGTAATCAAGAGCCCAGACACCGATGTCTTTGTGCTGGCTCTAGCTTTCTGCAGCCACATTGATGGCCACCTCCATTTCCATACAGCCAAGGGGAGAGACACACACATTACTGATATTACCAAGCTACATGCCCATCTTGGCGAAGACAAATGTGATGCCCTTGTAGGTCTGCATGCCTTTTCTGGATGTGACACAGTGAGCGCTCCGCATAAGGTTGGAAAAGAAAAAGCATACAAAAAACTAAGTTCAAAAACAGAATACATCATGTTTAGAGAACTAGGAACAAGTTTCACCCCATCACCAGAACTATGTGAGGCTCTGGAAGCTTACACGTGTGATCTATATGATCAGAAGGACTGCCAAGATGTCAATATTGCAAGGGCTAACCTGTTCAAATCAGGTAAATGTTCTGAGAGAGACTTGCCTCCAAACAAAGACTCCTTGCATACACACATCCAGCGGGCAAGCTATCAGGCTGCAGTACACAGGAGGTGTCTTGAGTGCATGCCAGACATTCCTCCTCCTGTAAATCATGGCTGGAAGATGGTAGGAGATTTCTACGGAGTAGACTGGATGACTCTTCCGCCAGCTCCAGAGGCCATACTGGAACTTGTGCACTGCTCATGTAAAAAAATGAATTGTGTTAAAGGTAGATGCACATGTAAACTGCATGAGCTGCCATGTACAAACCTCTGTCAGTGTTTAAACTGTGACAATAAGTCACTTGAAGATGACTAGGGCACATGTGTGTATGCATGTACACATGTGGGGAGATGTGTGTTTGCTACTCTTGCAGAAGTAAATCTGTATGACAGGTTTATGTACATTATAACTCTGCTTTGTTTGATAGTCTATGTTTTTTGATAGTTATACTTATAATCTTGTTTGTTTTGCATGGTTTATGTTCTTTGATTGTGATCATCTTATTTCTAATACATACAGTTATTAGCTCTCCAGTTTGAATATTGATTAGAATATTAGGATACTGACTCTATAACGTTATGTCAGATGTAACTGGTAATTAAATATATATGTCTTAAACATCAACAGGTTCATGTTCGCCTTGAGTTTTTGGCGAACGTTTGCAAAACGATCTGAGATAATTATCAACCAACATAAAGTGGAGCTGTAGTCTATGCGAGTTGGACGAAGTGTCACCGTTAGAATGTAATGTTTACACCAAATCAAATATGTAATCGCATGATGCGATTTACTGCCAGAGCAGTTAAATATGATATTCTAAACGGCTCTGGCTACTGCTAGTTCGCCAGCTGAAACGTTACCCTACTTAAAACGACACTAACGAGACGCTTACACACGTTTGAACAACACAGTGTACAAAACAAACATTTTATATAAATATATTCTAATTAAATGAATACTTACAATCACACAAAGAATGTCCTTGACGATCAATGCGCTGCTGGTGCTCGTGTCTAATAGCTAAATCATTCGTGTAACAGCTGTTCTAAATAAACTACATCTGATTGGATAGTAATAATCCCACGTCAGTATCTTGCCGCGCTATTGGCTCAACTAATATAGTAGGCAACCGCGTTTGCCTGCATATTTACGGATCGTGCATTATGATTTCGGGGAAAATGTGCAATAAATGGGAGTGTCAACACTTTTCATATCGTTGAGAATAAAACAACCGTCCCAACTTTACAAATCCAGGTTCTCCCTCCATGGGGATCATTCATTTCGAAAAGTAAAGCAGATACGGACCCTCGGCCCACCGTCTAATCATGCCGAACACAATAATAAAAAATAAAAACTTTTAAGTTTTACAACTTATTTTAGTTTGTACCTAGGGAAAAACACATAGGGTACAAACGAGAAGTCGGAGCAGTGACGAAGAGTGCTGGACATTCGGCATCAACTTTCAGTTTGCCCCGCAACTCACTTGAGGATGTTCAGCCCGTCTTTTTCCCCTATTCTCCCAAAACAGCTAATACTGTTTCAGCTATTAAAATAGTTCAGTTTTGTATGTTTGGAGCAGTTTTTGATCATTAAACAGGCCTATAAGTTTTGTTTTTAAAGTAACAAGCGGCCAGCACAGAGAGGGAGAGTTGATCATAGCCTGTTTGATCAGTTTAGCCTTCTCAAATCATCACGAATTGTCTAAAATAAAATCTAAAGATATAAAACAGTTCAAGCATGTAACGATGTTTTAAGTTAAACCCATATAAATGTACACTATATCGAATATTTTGTGCGGAAATTGCAAGATAAAGCACGCTTTTTTGGGACATATAGGTGCCAGCGAGATAATAATATAAAATAAAGAAATATAAAATAAAGATAATAAACATGCTTTCTGCCGTCTTGTCTTGAACAGGAGCGCTTACAAAAATAAACCGAAACTCAGCGAATACATGCCTCACATACATGATACATATATCAGTAGAAAGCTTTAAATTATTACTTAACGAAATAATAAAAACAAACAAACAAACAAACAAACTATTTTATTACAATCATAATCCATATAGAATGCGTGTCTAATAAGGAGATGACAAGTCAGGCAACTTCATCCTTGGGACACAGACTCAGAAAACACTAGTTTATCTAATTCAAATATATATATATATTTCTATTTTCCTCTGTCACATTCATGGTAATTACTTTTTTCCGGTACTTTGCAACATATTTTTAACTCAATTTGAACGCAGAACTGTTTATCTGCGCTGATAGACTATTTGATATTAATTTGGATCAGCATATAGTTTACATTTGTGAACGCACCTTTTCTGCGATGTCGCGCGTCTTACAGACTGCAATTTACAATCGCCACTTCATTGTGTTATTAATCCTTTCAAGACGAATTTTACGGCAATTTACTGGTATTACTGTGTGAAAGAGGCTAGTGTCACATGATCTTCAGAAATCATGAATAATATGATGATTTACTGCTCGAGAAACACTTCTGATTATTATCAATGTCACAGTGCGGTCAGCAGAGCGCCGGGCCGCTGAAGGTCAGAGACGCTCGAGACAGTCTGCGTCTGCTGAAAGACATGCGCTCGCTGCAGACCTCACTGCGCAGCTGGGAGTACTGAGAGGGTCAGGGTCACACAAGCACGTCCAGGTCAAAGGTCAGCCCACAATCAAAAGAAGACAGATTCTTTTCATGACAATTTGTTGTTCTGTAATGCTGTTTTTTGTGATTGATAAATAAAATATATATTTATATAAATGCATTCTAATCACTTAAATATATATCAATGCAGTAAAGCAATTTTTTGCATAAACAAAATTAAAGTAGCCCTGATTTTGGTTTGTTTATGCAGAATATCGTTTGTTTTATTTGTTTGATGGGTTTTACCCTTTGAGCTTCTTATTTGATCACTTTCTCTCTTTTTTTGATTTGTTTTCAGAGTTTTTTCCCGGATGTTTGATTTATTTGGAAAACAAATGATGTTCGATGACGAGCCGAACACAATCTGATTCCTGAAGATGAGGCTCGCCGAAAAATCCTGAAACGCATCATATCAGCTGCTTTATTAGTATTTTTCATGTTTTATTACATGAAGGGTTTATTATGTGTTGAGAATAAAGGACAGACTGATTAAAAAAAAATCTTAATGAAATGGTTGTTTCTACCTCAGATATTACCCAGAATTCCTGTGCAGCTCACTTTACAGTAATATCTCATTTGTTTACATTAGTAAATGCATCAACTTACAATCTTGTAAATATATTTTTACAGCATCTAGAAATGTTACTAAATTTTTTCTTATTTTGGTTTTCAGTGCATTAATATTAAGAGACATTTTTAAGAGAATTTTTTTTTTTTTTTTTCATTTTTTAATTGTTAATGTTCACACTTTTTTTTTTTAGTTCATATTAACTAATGAAGTTAGCAAATGGAACCTTACTGGAAAGTGTTACTTTTTTAAACTAATTTAAACTTGTTTCTTCTGTTCAACATTCCAAAGATTCCATCATTTTTAGTTTTTCTTTGGTAAAATGATTCGGTCTGTGTTATAATGTTTACATATTTCTGTCAGCAATCATTCACTTTGTTTCCGTGATAGAGTGCAGTGTGAGTGGTTAAATTAATATTATACATAAAAATAGCTATGATGGATTTTATTTGAATAGAGCAGCAACTTATCAAGGATGCAGTTGTTTTTAGTGTGTGATTCGCTCAGACTCTTGCTTTGTCTGAGAATGACTTTAAATATGCTTGAAATATTTATTTTTACAGCACTGAATAAAAAACTAATTAATGACGTGTTTGTGATTTATTTTTTGTTTCAATTGAGACACCAAGAGTTTATTTGAATTAAAACTTTTTTTTCATAAGATTTTTCATAATCCTCATTTTGTTTTAGCACCTATTAAAAAAAGTTCAGTTTTAGTTGATGCATTAATTTTAATAGATGCTTGATTTAAAAAAAATATATTAATGTTACAATAAATTCTGTATCATTAGCTACATTTAAAAATAATTTTAATAGTTAAAATTACATAGAGAATATTACTGTGTTTGACAATAATTTTTTTTATTAAACAGTTTTTGTTATTTGTGAAATTTACGAGCAATTTCCAAGTGAAAGATTTTTTTCATGTGTAAGTTAACTAATGTGGAGAAGTATTCATAAATGTTCTAAATTAATAAATTCTGCAAAGTATCATTAAATGTTACAGTATACATTTTTTTTTTGTAAAGTTGTAAACAGAAAAGATTATTGGACTTTCCTTTAAGTCTTTCTACTTTACAATTAAGTCAATGTTTTATTTGAAGTTTCTTTGTAATTATTTAGAGTCAAACTTGTTCCAGTAACAAATACATTTTTAATGTTAACAAAAGTTTTTGTACTTCTGATTTAAAAACTCATTCACTCATTACAACAAGATTTGTATATTTTGAAATAAGATTTATAAATGCTCATCATTGTTAGTTCATGTTATCTAATGTAGTTAATGAACTTTATTATAACGTATTATCAACGTCTTTCATTGTTCTGTCATAAACATGGAAGAAATAATTCTATTTTTCAACCTCAAATCTATGAACTTCAAACAAAAAGAATCAATCGAGTCAGATTTCATAAACCAAACCCTCAGTAGATTCAGTCGAGAGAAAAACTTTCTTTGATTGGCACAAGAGAAGGTTTTATTCCAAACAATGAAGAAGAAAAACAATGTTATTTACCGTCACCTACAGGTACAAACGTGTACAAATACCAGAAAATAGATTCAGGAAATCAGTGTGTCATTTAGAAATGGATGTTATGTACACGAGGTGATGCAAAAACCACTTGTTGCGCAAGAAAACAATAGCATCATATCTGTAATAATTATTAACTTAAAATACAATGGAGGAATAGGAAACTCTATAAGAAAGCATTTCAATTATTTAAAGTTGACTGCCAGCATGAAGTCATATATATATATATATATATATATATGTATGTATATAAAATTTCAAATACAGCAGGTCATAATTAATGTAAAATAAATAAATAAATAAAAATTAGCATGAAGACATGTTTTTAGGACCATTATATCATTGAAATTTTTCATTATGACATTAATGAAAAAAAGTTATTACAATGATATTGGAGTTAAAAACAGTCTTAATATTTAATGCAACATTTTTATCATAAAATTCAATGTAACTTATTTTATTCTTTTGAATTTGCTGTGAAATATGATGGAGTTTTTGTGAAATTCACACTCCACTGCAGGTTAATATTAAACTGACATCAGGTTAAATCATAAAACTGACATCACTCTCATTGTCTTCTGTTCCTTTGTGGCCTGTGGCAAATGCACTTATTACCGTCACAGCTGTGCAAACACACATGTACACACCGCAAATAGATATCTCTATATATCCATGTAGCTTCAGAACTGTACATAGACAGGCCGAACGGTTTTATACATAGATCTCTTTTAAAGTCACTCAGGAAGGCAACGCAAACATTTGTAAGGCAAGATCCATTAGATGCACACATTCTGCCATCCTGAGAAAGAAAAGCGTGAGGGCCGCGTAGCCCTTTAAAACACACAACTATATGTACAGAGCTTCAAACAGTTCCTCCACGTCTCTTTCAGAAGGTCTCCGGAGTCTGTGTGTTTTAACGTCACACACGCTTGACTGAGACTTCCAACGATTGCTTTGGGTTTGGGGATCTGGGGAATGGAGAAATGCTGTTGTGTTGTGTTTTTCTGTGGAAACAGGGAGAACTGACGTCTGCGGGGTGGAATTGGTAGATGAATTATCCAAAGATCTGTTTCGACTGACAATTTCTGTACGCTGAGGACGCAGAAAAGAAAACAGTGGCTTCGTTTTTTCTTGTAGGATTTCAGTTAACTGCTTCTTGGATGTGCAACAAAATAACTACTAAAATAAAAACGATAAAAATGTAACATTGGACAGCTGGAAAAACACTGGGCTCCCAGAATTGTTGCAAGTTTTAAACATGTAACATCTGAATGCTGGAATTCTTACAGGTTCTAGAAATGTAACTAACACCAGGCTGCTGGAATTGTTACAAATTCTAAAAACTTGCCAGCTGGAATTATTACAAGGTCTAAAAAAAATAAAAGAAAAATGTGACACTGGCTGCTGGAATTGTTACAAGTTGTAAAAATGTAACACCAAGCAGCAGGAAGTGTTACAAGCTCTAAAACTGTAACAACAGGCTTCTGGAATTGTTACAAGTTTCAAAAATGTAACACTGTAACAGCAGGCAGCTGGAACACTGATTTAAACATGTATCACTAGACTCCTGGAACTGTTACAACTTGTACAAATGTAACACTGGGCTAAGTGTTACAACTAGTTGTTTAGGTGATATATGAGTTTTCATTTTCACATTCAAATGTTTAGCTATTACAATGGGGCCACTGAGAATCTGACTTTTTCAGTCCAAATGTCTGTGTAATATTAAACACTCCGCCAAAGGCGCAGCATCATCCATCCTTCATCCTGCAAAACCCGTCTCCAAAGCAAGGGCAGAAAGGAGACAACGAACCTTTCCTCAAAGCCTCGTCGGTAACTACTGAATTTCCCAAGACACAATGCATCAGTGACGTCACTGGCCGTGTTTGTCGCAGTCGTCGTCCAGGCATCCGTTCATGCGGTGCGAATCGTCTCCGAAGGCGCCTTGAGACTGCAGCAGCTCGAACTCCTCGTCCAGGAAGTCCAGCGAGTTGTTGCTCGGTAGTCCGCGGATGGTGAACTTGTGCGAGACTTTGGCCCACTGCTCGCGGTTAGCAGCCACACGCTCGTAAAGCTCAGCCGCACGCGGGAAAATCTCCTGCAGGAGCCTGAAAGAAAGCCAGCAGAGGTACGTTAAACTCTAGAGCTGGGGCCTCGTTTATAAAATGTTGCACAGAAGCAATGTATTTATAGCAATAGACAACAATACATTTATCCATTTATCTTTTATGCCAAAAATATATATCAAATACTAGTATTATGCATTGCTAAGAACTTCATTTGGACAACTTTAAAGGCGATTTTCTCAATATTTGCATGAAGGGAGTGATTCTCTGACTTGTATATTGGCATGGCGATGTGCTCCATGAAGCTGATCTGGAGTTCAGGGATGTAGGCTTTCTCACGATCCATCATCTCACTGGGTCTGTTTCCCATCGCCTTCTCCTGAAGACACAAGAACACAATCTTGGAAATAAATCCAATATATATATATATATATATGTGTGTGTGTGTGTGTTTTTCATGAATAATGGAACCCAGGCAGAATTGCAACATTTTTCTGGTGAATCAAACTTTTAAAATTTAGTTTGCATTTTAGAAATTGGAAATTCTTTTCAACATATATCCAACAAATTTTGATAAAATTTTAACATTAACTTATAATTGTTTTGTTAACCTTTTTACAACCATTTAGCATTATATTTACAGAATTTTGTTTTTTTTTTGTGCGATTTTTTACGTTGAAAGTCGGTCACATGTCACCTGGGAAGGTAATTGAACGAGTGTGATTGATCGAGTCAGGTTAGCACAGATGCTAAAAACAGAACTCACCAGATCTCCCTGAGAGAAGAACTCTTTGT
>NC_081782.1:1026343-1031343 GCF_963082965.1 Carassius carassius | reverse complement strand
GTGTGTGAGTGAGTGATAGTGAGTGTGTGAGTGAGTGATAGTGAGTGTGTGAGTGAGTGATAGTGAGTGTGTGAGTGAGTGATAGTGAGTGTGTGAGTGAGTGATAGTGAGTTAGTGAGTGTGTGATAGTGAGTGTGTGAGTGAGTGAGTGATAGTGAGTGTGTGAGTGAGTGAGTAATAGTGAGTGTGTGTGTGTGTGTGTGTGTGTTTGTGTGTGTGTGTGAGTGATAGTTAATGTGTGTGACAGTGAGTGATAGTGAGTGAGTGAGTGTGTGTGTGTGTGTGTGTGTGTGTGTGTGTGTGTGTGTGTGTGTGTGTGTGTGTGTGTGTGAGTGATAGTGAGTGATAGTGAGTGATAGTGAGTGAGTGTGTGTGTGTGTGTGTGTGTGTGTGTGTGTGTGTGTGTGTGTGTGTGTGTGTGTGTTTGTACCTCCATCACAGATCCCTCTGAACTGTAAAGGGCAGCTAGGACAGATTGCTGGTGAAAACAGATAAATGAAACACACATTAAATTATTCCTTTTCATGCAATTCCACACAAACTCCGAATCATCTCTGGATCTTCAGAAGAAGGTGTTTATGACGCACCGAATCCACCTGGAAGGAGTTGTTGGTTCCTCTATGGTCCAGATCGTGACACATGCAGGACACGAAGAGCGCCAGAATCTCTATATCTCTGCGAGAATCAGACGTGTAAATCAGTCGAGGAAAATGGTACGAATTTGATGAATTAATACAAATAAATGCCAATTGTAAAAATTTGCATGAAAAATAGTATAAATCTTATAAATGATGAGAACAAAATCATAAAATTGGCAAACATATTGTGCTAAAAAGGCAAAAAATAGGCAAAGTATTACAAATTGCACAAATTACTACAAAATAATATCAATTAAAAGTTAATTTTATAAATTGTATAAATTAGTTGTGCAAAACAGAACAAATCAGTATAAAAAATAATGTGATCTGTAGAGTCACACTGAATGAAACAAACTCTATTTAAACCAGAAATCATTCTAATGCTTAGAACTGAGTTAAACATCAGCAACTTAAATAATTTTCTACATTAATAGAAGGATCAGTCAATCATTTACGTGAACTGTCTGAATGAAGTGATTCACTAAAATGATTCATAAACATATGACTGTTTAAAAGACAGTAAAGCTGAAGAAAACTCAACATTACAGTGTTTTATTATGGGAAAGCAGCTGGTCTGAGTGATCCTCTGCTTACTCGAGGTAGTTGGACAGTTGTAGGTTCTTGTAAAGCAGATAACAGAAGTGTGAGACGGAGAAGGCATGCATCCAGTTGTGATACGGAGGGTCTCTGTAGCCCTTCTTCACCATCAGACAAAACCTAAAACAACAGAAGAAACACAGATTCACTACAGATTCCTCTCCTCAGTCATGAGTCCTGAGTCCATTCAAGTTGACATTTTTACCATTAAAAATGTGTTTCAAAAACTGTATATTAATAATCGTGATTGATTTAGAAGTGTACAAGATGTAAGGACAATGTTAAATTACTTTTACTTGACATTTTGATTCTTCTAACAAAAAGACAACTATTTGTTAACAATTCTATAAACAAGTAGCACAAAATATCAAAACTGAATTAATTAGTAGTTCAAAAGGGTAAACATTGTATAATTTAATATAGTAAAATAATAGTAATACCTTTTTTATAAATTATTAAAATAAAACAGAAAAATTGTATAAATGAGTAGAAAAATCACATTGAATAGATCAAAACAGTACAAATTATGAAACAGTAGTACAAATAAAATTAATCAAAATTAGAAGCACCTAATGGCAAAACTGTATTAGTTGGTACAAAATAGAATAAATTCTAAATTAGATGGTATAAGTAGAATAAATTAATATAAAAAGCATACATTTTTAGAAATAAAATAATATAAACTATATAAATGAATAATACCAAATGCAATAAATTCTATAAATAAATAAAAAACTTGGCTGCAAACTATTTATTTTAGTTACATTTAAATAAATGGAAAAAAAAATGTTTAAAATTAGTCTAAAGTCAATTTAATTAGTTTATTTAAATGTAGCTAAAATAAATCGATTGTAACCACTAACCTTAAAAAAATATAGTAAATCAAATGAATCATTTTTCAAAGTAGTAGTATAAATAGTTCATATTTTATTAATTAGTACTACTAAATACAATAGATTATTCATTAGTAGAACAAAATGTAGTAATAACAGTTAAAATGCATATAGACCCAACTTAAAAGCAAATCTTCCATTTCAAAGAGCTTGGCACATGAAGTTAACTAGATTTCTAAAAGATTTTTCTTTTCTGTCTTTAGATTTGATGGTATTTATTACAGGTCGGTGTGTACCTGGCTAAAGTGTGCAGGTTGATCTTATAGGTGTTGATGAAGCCCATGTCTTCAAACATGCTCAGGATACCCTGCAACACACACACACACACACACATACACACAGGGAGAGATCAATCAGTGTTTGTCTTCAGTCTGAGCCAGAGCTGTAAAGTATTTAAATAAATGTAATTATACTGTACTTGAGTATCTTTTCGGATACTTTGTAGCTTTACTGAGTAAGAGATATGTCAAAGATATGATCATCTTTTACTTTCTACTTCTCTACATGATTGAATATTGAAAATACATTTTAGTTATTTAGATCACAACTTTTTGTTTAAAATTATGTAGATAATTAGCATCAAAATAGCAAAACTTAATTAATTGGTACAACAAAATGGTATACATTTTATAATTTAATAGTAAAAATATATATTATATTAAATAATAGCTGAAGTTAAATTAATTATCAGTATTTATGTAAATTAGCAATACATTTTTTTAACTAAATTACTAAAAACAGCAAAATTATATTAAGTAGTAATACAAAATAGTATAAATGAGTAGAAAAATCGCATTAAATTAATATAATTTTTTTTTATAAATCTTGAAACAGTAGTACAAATTATATAAATTAGTAGCACCTAATTGCAAAATTTGATTAATTAGTAGCACAAAATGGTACAAACTGTATAAAATAATTGATACAAATAGTATAAATTATACACATTTGTTTAGAATAGAATAAATTCTAAACTAGTTGTACAATAATTTTATAAATAGTAGAACTAACAGCATACATTTCTAGAAAAAATACTCTTTTTGTTTTTGTTACATCTTCTCTGTGCTTTGTCTTGGACTTTTATGTCACTTCCTGTCTCCTGTGTGTTTGTAGTCAGTTTGTAGTCCTTTTGTTCATTGGCTCCCCTGGATTTGTCTCCTCAGTTGTGTCTTGTTAAGCTTGTATGTATACCCCTAGTGTTTCTTTAGTTCTTCTTTTAGTTCTAAGTGCATTTTGAGCTTATATTTAGTATACGTAAAACACTTAAGCACTGTTAAAACCGGATACTCTAAGACTTTTACTCGAGTTGTTTTAGAACTGGTGATTTGTAATGAATTTTCACTGCAAGTTACTCAAGTATGGGTTTCAGATATCTTTCTGCCTTTGGTCTGAGCATCATTATGGGTCTGGTTTGTGCCTGTGTCGTACCATCGGAGTGCTGTCGTCCATCAGAGAGCGCGGCGTGTACGTGAACTCAGAGAAGTCCGGGTGGATTTTCTGGACCGGCTCGATGCCGCTGTGCAGGAGTTTAGTGACCTCCTCCTCCGACACCTTCATGTGGTACATCATCATCTCATTGGCCAGATGACTGCGAAACTGAGCCTCATGGACCTTCTTATACAGCAGAGACTGACAAACACACAATCATATAATACTTGAGTATATATATATATATATATATATATATATATATATATATATATATAAATTGTTAAATATTATATATGCATAATTGTTAATACTAGGGATGCACAACATTATCAGAATATTTTTGGAATCGTCTAATAAAGAGCTCAAGGTGTAAGGAGAATATTAAACTACACTTTGCTTGACATTTTAATTCTTTAGATCACAACTCTTTTGTTGAAAATTATATAATAACAAATCTCAATTAATTAGTAGTGCAAAACTGTATAAATTGTATAATTTAATAGTAAAACTTTAATTAAATGTATAGGCTAAAGTTATATGAATAAGCAGTATGAATCAGTAGAAGAGAGTATAAATATAAATATACTACTGATGCACCATATTATCGTAACGCTATTAGGATTGTCCAAAAATGGCTTAAAATATAAATATCGGCATTGGCCCGATATGAAAAATGCCGATATGACTTGCCGATAAGAGGAAAAGCTCACGTGCTCAAGGTGTGATCAGATTTGTGGTAAAAAAAAAAAAAAAGCAAACTTTTAGTGGAAAGTTGATTAGATTTACTGATTTGGATCGCCGCATTTAATTTGAGAATGCATGTTTAAAATGATGTGTCTACAAATGTTACATCTTCAAACTAAATGTTTAGGTTCCCCCTGCATCTGTCTGCAAAAAAATAAAAATAATAATAATGATAAAAAATGCTGCAATTGATTTATAGTTATTTTCAAAGCTTTCAGTGTACTCTCATTATAAAATTACTTAATTGTTGCTTATTTGCTTATTTAATTATAACAAGTACGTTTTTATTAAAAACAAACTAAAAGGAAAAAAAGTTTGTTTATAACTTCTATACAGGCGAGACCTGCTGTTGTTTCCAAGCAAAAGGAAAATATTGGTATCGGCAATCAGCCAAAATGAGTTAAAAAATATCGGCATATATCGGATATCGGCAAAAAGCATATATGATCCATCCATAAAATATATATATATATTCAGCATATATCGGATATCGGCAAAAAGCATATATGATCCATCCCTAAAATATATATATATATTCAGCATATATCGGATATCGGCAAAAAGCATATATGATCCATCCCTAAAATATATATATATATTCAGCATATATCGGATATCGGCAAAAAGCATATATGATCCATCCCTAAAATATATATATATATTCAGCATATATCGGATATCGGCAAAAAGCATATAT
>NC_081782.1:1003843-1016343 GCF_963082965.1 Carassius carassius | reverse complement strand
GATGGTAGACATTGACTTAGAGTCGTGGCCCAAATGTATTTTTTTAAATGAATAATTTTGGCCACCACTGTACATATCATTTTGTCCAATCAGTGGGAGTCAATGCAAATGATCGCAGATCTATTTTTTGTGAACTGTCCCTTTAAGTCTGTTTCTCTTCTTCTCACCTGACACTCGAACTTGAGTTTCTGCTCCTTCTGGAAGGCCAGTGTGCTGGTGAGAACCGTCGATGTGTAACAGAAACAGTGCTGGATCACATGCTCATCCTCCTCCATGTACCTCAAAACACAACCAAACACCATATTACTGCACTTACTAAACCAGCAGCCAGCTCAAAAGGGTCAATTTTTGTGAAATTGAGATGTATGCATCATCTGAAAGCTGAATAAATCATCTCTCCATTGATGTGGGGTTTGTTCGGAGGACAATATTTGTCTGAGATACAACTATTAGAAAATCTGGAATCTGAGGGAGCAAAAAAATCTAAATATTGAGAAAATCATCTTTAAAGAATGAAGAATGATAAAAAATGAAGTTCTTAGCAATGCATATTACTAATCAAACATGAAGTTTTGATGTAGGAAATGTACTAAATATCTTCATGAACATGATCTTTACTTAATATCCTAATGATTTTTGGCATCAAAGAGAAATCATATTGTATGAGCGGTTATTTTACATTTTCTAAGAGATCAGTGTTATTTTAGCATCCTTGATATACTGTTGACATTTTTGTTCATATTTTGTTTTCATTTTTATATTTTGTTTTTATTTACGTTTTAGTTAAGGTTTTTATTAATTGAAATTTATTTAGTTATAGTTATTTTAATATTTGAAGTCATTCTAAATGAAAATGAGAAAAGTTTACTTGGCAACAAGCGGAAATGTGTTTAAAGAAATTCTGTTTTATTTTATTTATTTATTTATTCTGATTTCTGAAGATCATGTGACACTGAAGACTGGAGGAATGATGCTGAAAATACAGCGGAGCATCACAGAAATAAATTACACTTTAACACAGATTCACACAGAAAACTGTTGTTCTAGATTGTAATAATATTTCACTATTTTTAATGTGGTCACACACCTCTGTCCGCCCAGTTTGTTGAAGGTACACGCTAGCGCCACCATCTGTCCAGTGGCTTGACTGGTAACAGGAACACAGAGCATAGAGCTCGGCTCGAACCCCAACAAACTGCTCAGTAACCCGCGCTCCTCCTGCAGAGACACACACACGTTATCCGTCATACAGGAGCGTCAGGATGTGTGTGTGTGTGTGTGTGTGTGTGTGTGTGTGTGAGACGAGTTTGATCCTGATTAGAGTGAAAGACAGTGACAGTTTCTGTTCCAGCTGAACTCATTTAACACAGATCATCTCTCTGTCTGTCTGTGCTGATAATTAGCTGGTTTTAGAGAGCTGTCAGCTAAGCTCCATTATTATCCACAGGTGTGTGTGTGTGTGTGTGTGTGTGTGTGTGTGTGTGTACTGACCTGGCTGACGTCCTGTAGTCTAATGGATGTCTTTGTCTCCACCACCTGCCCGAACCGACCGAACATAAGCTGTATAGAAAGAGAAGATTTGGTGCTGAGAAACAATATTTCACACACACACACACACACACACACACACACACACACACACACACACACACACGTTTACACTGATGCAGTTGACAGATGCTTTTCCCCAAATGTACACTGTATTCATGGTATTCGTTTAATGTGCTGTTTGAGTTACAGAAACACACACAAATAACAACAGAGAAGAAAAACTTACCGGGAAACTGATTTCCTCTTCCAAAACTTTATCTCCGACAACCTGCAGAGCAAATACACTGAATAAGTGTGTGTGTGAAAACTTAAACTGTTTAAGTGCAAAAAAAGTTTATGCTCATCAAGGCTGCATTTATTTGGACAGTAAAAATAAATACAGTAAAAATAGTGATATATCTTTACAATCTAGAGCAGCTGTTTTCTGTGTGAATCTGTGTTAAAGTGTAATTTATTTCTGTGATGCTCCGCTGTATTTTCAGCATCATTCCTCCAGTCTTCAGTGTCACATGATCTTCAGAAATCATGAAAATATGATGATTTACTGCTCAAGAAACATTTCAGATTATTATCAATGTTGAAAAAAAAATCATGCTTAAGATTTCTGAAGATCATGTGACACTGAAGACTGGAGGAATGATGCTGAAAATACAGCGGAGCATTAGAATAATATTACACTATTTTTACTGTATTTCTGATCAAATAAATGCAGCCTCAGTGAGCAGAAAAGACTCTTTCAGAAACAATATAAATATATTGATGAGTGTGTCACCTGACAGAAGAGCTGGTGGTTGTCTTCAGAGACCAGCAGTAAACAGCAGCACTGCGACTGAGTCTCTGTCTGCAGCTGAAACACACACACACACACACACACACACACACACACACACATCAGGGCTTCCCTCTGCTTTAATGCATTTGATTTTCTGTCCATCCGGGTGTTGTGGATCACAGAATGACTAAAGGCACACTGACACCAGCAAACAAAACTAGCACAGAAACCCCAGTCAAGTGCAGGAAGATCTGACAGCGAGATATTGAGTCAGACACAAACACGAACAAATGAACGAGTGAAAGAGAAACGCAGAAACGCTACTTGGCCTCAGTGATTTATCTGGCCACAGACAACATTCATCTTTCAAAACAGCCCTTTCGTAAAACATTTTCTCTTAATTCAGACTGAACGGCGTAGTGAAACCAAATCATTTCAGGGATTATTGCATTCTGGAGATGAAACTGTGTTCAGCAATAAAGCAGAAAGGAGTTATGCTTTAGAACCTGTGTGTAAGGCAGATATATGTCATGAAAGTCATTTATGCATGACACAACAACAGCATCATTTGTATTTATAAAAGAATGAAATAAAATGGAAATAAAACATGCAGTCTAATAAAATAAGTGACAAAAAAGGCAGTTTAATAAAATAAAATAAAATAAAATAAAATAAAATAAAATAAAATAAAATAAAATAAAATAAAATAAAATAAAATAAAATAAAATAAAATAAAATACAAAAAACAGGCAGTTTAATAAAATAAAATAAAATAAAATACAAAAACAAAAACAGGCAGTTAAATAAAATAAAAAAAACAAGCAGTTTAATAAAATAAAATACAATAACAGGCAGTTTAATAAAATAAAATAAAATAAAATAAAAAAAAAAAAAAAAAAAAAAAAAAAAAAAAAAAAAAAACAGGCAGTTAAAATTAAAATAAAATATGTTCTAAATATACTTTGCTAACATTCCCATTAAGTTATGAAAGCATTATGTTCATTATGTTAGTTTATAAAACATAAAATAAAATAACAATTGCTTCAATAAACTCACTGTTCTGTTCAGTTCAATAAGACCGTTATTAATAAAAATACAAAACAGGCATTTGATAAAAAAAAAAAAAACATCACAAAGCATAAAAAGGCGGTTAAAAAAATGAAATGATACATTAAAATGAAACAGGAGAAATAAAATAAAGGTTTGATACAGCTGTTTTTCCATCATGTGATAATTATCAGGAGGTCAATATTAAATATCAAGATTCAAGATTTTTATTCATCACATACACGATTATATAGAGCATATATAAACAGCCATGAAGTGTGAATTATTCTTAAAGAATATTCTTGATTTCTTGATCAAACAAACTGATTCGATGCATTTTAAATGTATTTGATAATGTGATTCACAGATGGGTTAGAAACGTTGAAAACAAAGACAAAAACCGGGATGATGTGTGTGTGTGTGTGTGTGTGTGTGTGTGTGTGTCCTTTCCTCACTACAATTGAAACAATCTGAATAAATACAGATAAGCTTATTATGCAAATGATCCTTCAGGCACTGACCTGCACAGCACAAATCACACACACACACACACACACACACACACACACACACACACACACACATACACACACACACTTTCATTTCCGTAACAGCGAGCAGCAATAAACATTATGTCCTGTGAGTGAACATAAATCATCTGCTGATGTGACTGCATTTGGATTTGTATCTTGTGACCGTCCATTGCCTTCTGTTGTTTTTAGACCAAGATAATGATAGTTTGTCCCCTGAATGTCACAGAAAGCAAAGCTAACAAAAATATATTCTGATATATTTTTGCTCAAATTGCCATTACATTATGAAAATAATTCTGCGAACATTTTAAATGTCCAGTTTTTAAATGGTTTATAATGTTTTTCTTGGTAAGGATTAGATTAAGGAACATTAAAAAAATATTACTTTTGAACCTTTTGCCAACATTATGAGAACATTAGCATTAAAACTATTTTAGAAAATAATAATAACAATAATCCTTAATCACTGAGTGAAAGTGTTTTTTCCAGCAGAACTGATCTGTTTTCCCCATTTTCTGGAGTGAGAGTCTTGTGTGTTCATGCATAAGGAGGTTAAATAAAATTGTATTTATGCATGACAAAAAAAATAAAAAAATAAAAAAAAAATAAAAAAATAAAAAAATAAACAAATAAATAAAATAAAATAACAAAATAAATAAAATA
The DNA here is from genome assembly GCF_963082965.1 of Carassius carassius. NCBI lineage: Eukaryota > Metazoa > Chordata > Actinopteri > Cypriniformes > Cyprinidae > Carassius > Carassius carassius. Next base: position 1,011,777 of record NC_081782.1, on the reverse strand, counting down.
AAATAAAATTAGTCTTTGGCAATAATATAGAAAGTAGTCAAAACTCTTAACGTGTACAGCAAATACAGGTAATAAAATAAAATAAAATAAAATAAAATAAAATAAAATAAAATAAAATAAAATAAAATAAAATAAAAATTAAATTAAATTAAATTAAATTAAATTAAATTAAATTAAATTAAATTAAATTAAATTAAATTAAATTAAATTAAATTAGTCTTTGGCAATAATATAGAAAGTAGTCAAAACTCTTAACGTGTACAGCAAATACAGGTAATAAATTAAATTAAATTAAATTAAATTAAATTAAATTAAATTAAATTAAATTAAATTAAATTAAATTAAATTAAATTAAATTAAATTAAAAAAACAGGCAGTTTAACTAAAATAAAATTCTAAGAATACTTTGCTAATATTCCCATTAAGCTATGAAAGCATTATGTTCATTATGTTCAGTGCTGAATGTGAAATGTTTTAAATGTAAAAAAGAAAAAAGAATCCTGGTAATGTGAACATCAAGGGAACAGTCCATTGTATCATTTTGAAAACAATGTGGAAATGTTACTTTTGTTCTCTGAACATTCTGAAACAAGTAGCGACATTTAGGAAACGTTAGACAAACAAGTTTTAGAAATAAATATATATTTCAGAAAAAACATTTCATAAACATTCTTTATCTTTTTATATAAATAATGTTTTTCTGTGCTGTAAAATTAAATTATTATAATCTTAATTCAAGGGTAAACGAATTTGGAAACTGATAGTAATTAGATTAAATTACATTTTAAAATACTCGTAATCAGACTACAGTTACTTTTTATGGATTGCATGGTTACATATTATTTACACAATAGCAATAATTTATTAATGATTTATTTATTCTCTCTTATCAGTCTTTTACATGTTGCTTTCTAAAACAGCTTACTGCTTATATACTGCTTATATATACAACCAGCTTCAGGAGGTTTTTGAGGTTTCTTAACTTTTTCTTGTATAAACTGAAAACAACAAGTTAAGATGAAGTTTGCTGAAGATGCGTTTGATTTTAATTTTCTTAATTTTCTTAATTTTTTTACAGTGTACACAGACTCAGAAAGTCAGGAATATCAGTGTCACGTATTTCCTTGTGTGTCATGGAAGTAATCGGACTCTTATTATAGAATTTGATTACAGAAAAACTGTTTTGAGCATGAAAATGGATTAAAACATATAGCCTATAAATAACAGGCAATAACATATACGTTGTCTATAGCCTATAAAACAGCTTCATAAATAGGAATATTTCAATGCATGATTTTTTAGTGAGACATTAAATAACTCGAGACTTGACTCGGACTCCAAGTTAAAGACTTGTGAACATCTCTGGTCTGATTATAATAACTAAAATGTGTGTTTTTTGTCATGTAATTTAGAAAACAGATTACAGTTTGTAAGTAATCTGCCCAGCTCTGGTTATCTAGTATCTGTTTAGTCTGTACTTACATAGTTGATGACTTTGAGCTGCAGGGAGGCGGCGTCCAGATCATACAGCTCACCTGTCAATCACACACTTTTACATTACATTATGCCACAGAGACACCCAAGGCTTGATAGAAATACATGACTCTAAATGCATTTCTGCCGCACTGTTATTATGTACCTTAATGCAGATTTAACCGCAGTTTCAAAATGAAATGTTCAGTGAGTGGCGCTAAAACACCAGTTCATATAGGTAAAAAAAACTTTTTTGAGTTTTGAGTTTGGCAGAAATGTAGGTAGAGGCATGTATTTCCAATGAGCCTAAGTTGCACATAGAATATGAAATACTCTTTAATGCTACAGTAACACAAGTGTGTGTGTTGTGTATTTGTGTGTGTGTGTGTGTGTGTGTGTGTGTATGTGTTTGTGTGTGTGTGTGTTTCTCACCACACAGCCGTAGGATTTTGCGGTCGAGCTCTCTGTAGTCCTCTGCCTGTACGCTGGTTTTGGGCTCCACTGGTGCATTGTGGGATTGAGTGTGTGGCCGTTTGGAGCATCTCTGAATGTCTCTGACTCGCTTACAGGCCACAGTGAGCTGACAACACACACACACACACGCACACATATAAACGCACACAATATAAACACTTGCATTCTGACATGCACATGTAGTAACGTTTATCTAGAAAGTGTAAATCTATGTAAAATCACAGCCATGCTGATAGGGTATAGAGCAGTATCACATGGCTACGAGTTTGCGTAATTGGATGACACAAGTGTGTAAATAAATAAGAAACAACCATTGAGTGTCTTAAAAATCATTCTTTGTGCAGAACTACTTTCTTCCTCCACGAATCCAAATCTCTAGCAGACAGTTTAATTTTCAGCGGTGGGGTCCAACTAGTTGCATGTAACCAAATTACGTAAAAAAGAAATAGCTACATGGGAAAATGTTAATGATTACCTTAGAGTTACAAATGATCTGCTCTTATCATCTGATCATGGGTGTATCTCTCTATTATTTTTATTGGATCTTAGTGCTGCGTTTGACACAATTGACCACAACATTCTTTTGCATAGACTTGAACACTTTGTTGGCATCAGTGGAAGTGCATTAGCATGGTTTAAATCGTACTTATATGACCGCCATCAGTTCGTAGCAGTGAATGAAGATGTATCTTATCGATCACAAGTGCAGTATGGAGTACCTCAAGGCTCAGTACTAGGGCCGCTACTCTTCACGCTTTATATGTTACCCTTGGGAGATATCATCAGGAAACATGGTGTTAGCTTTCACTGTTATGCTGATGATACTCAGCTCTATATTTCTTCACGGCCCGGTGAAACACACCAATTTGAAAAACTAATGGAATGCATAATCGATATAAAAAACTGGATGACAAATAATTTCTTACTGCTAAATACCAAATTTGTGGTGGCTGTGCTTAAATTATAATAATTCCAGTGATGAAGGATTCTGAAAGTCTGACAGTGTTCGGTGTTGAGTGTCACTGCGTGGGTTACATTTTTGAAAATGATTAACAGTTTGAAACATTAAATCTTTACAATTATTTTTGTGGTATTATTGTAAAATTATTCTGTAAGTTAAAGAGAGCTAATGCTATTTTGGAGGGGGAAATTATAAATAAAATAAAATATAATGAAATCTGTTGTTTCTGCTTGTAAATCTGATGTTTTTTGTCTTGTGATTTGTTTGCTTTCTTGTTTTTGCTCTCGTCGTGCCATGCTTGTGTCTGATGTTAAATTGCTTCTCTAATCAACAGAATCAAAGCTGTGTGAAGTGTGTGTGTGTGTGTGTGTGTGTGTGTGTGTGTGTGTGTGTGTGCTCTGATGATGATGATGGTGGTGGTGGTATGATGAAAGCCTTTGGACCCTTATCACCTCAAATAAAACCTGAGAGATGAAGGCGGATTGGCTTTTGACTCAACATCAGGATGAAAGAGTCTGACTGAGAGATATACATTTAGTCATTTAGCAGACGCTTTTATGCAAAGTGACTTACAACAGAAATTTAAGAAAAGCTTCGGACAGTTTAAAGGAGATGTGGTACTATGGTATATTTCTGTAAGCTAGAGCTTATTCTCTTAAAAAACAACAAACAAATAAAAAACCAAGATGCTTTTAAGTTTTCCGTGTCTGTGTTTCTCTCTGTGTGTGTGTGTGTGTGTGTGTGTGTGTGTGTGTGTGAGTGAGTGTGTCTTACATGTTTCTCCAGGATGGTGAGGTTTTGTTCATCTTGTTCTGTCAGTGGTTTACAGCAGAGCTGTTGAGAGAGACAGAAGAAATCACACAATTCATTACACCCCTGCTCTATTTCTGCCAGCTCTCTCTCTCTCTCTCTCTCTCTCTCTCTCTCCATTTGCTTTAGTTGCAACACTGTGACCTCTGACCCTGTGTCCGTCTGCAAGAGTCCCAGAGAGAGACTCGACAAGACACGCTCCTGATCTAATAGAGCGGACACTAAAACACTGAAATGAAGTCAAACAGCAGCTCTTATCCACATACTATATCAGTGATGCATTAAATTGATGAAAAGTGACAGTAAAGACATTATCTATTTAAAAAAAAATTTGTTCTTTTGAACTTTCTGTTCATCTGTGAATCCTGAAAAATAAAATGTATCACAGTTTCCACAAAAATATTGTGCAGCACGACTGTGTTCAACATTGATAATAATCAGAAATGTTTCTTGAGAAGCAAGCATCATATTAAAATGATTTCGGACAGTTTTTACAGTATTTTCGATCAAATAAATGCATTTTTGAGAGCAGAAGAGACTAAAAAACTCCAAACTTTGACTAGTTATAAACTAGACATGCGGAAAATTATCAATTTTATAAACGACTATGACACATAAATATTTCACCAAATAAATATGATACTTTTTTTTAATTAATTCAACATACAAGAGTTTGGCAAAAATTGTCTTGAAATTTATGATTGAATGAATGGTTATTATTATTAACTAAAACCATTTCGTTACTTAAAAAAAATATAAATAAATAAATAAATAATTCATCATATACATATTTGGAGTTTGACAAAAAAAATAAATGAAATTACCTGAAACATTTCCGTTACTTAAAAAAAAATAATAATAATAATAATTAATAACAATAATAATTCAACATTTTCTTAAAATTTCTGATTGAATGCATGGTTATTATTATTATTATTATTATTATAACTAAAAAAATGATTAAATTTATAAAAACTCAACTTATCCAGCTTGTTGGCAATCAAACATTTATTTTTGTTTATTGTGAACTGAAATAGTAAAATAACAAAAAATAATTTTATTTTTTATAAATAATATAAACTATATAGACATAATAAAACATATAAAACCTAATAAAACAGACTAGTAAAAATAAATATATAAAGATAAATATATCAAGTAATTAAAAATATTAACAAAATAAAAATAAAATAACAAATAACGCAGCTTGGAGGAGGAGAATTCGATGCAAAAGCTCTTCTTTGATGTTAACTGTGCTTTAAACATGATGCATGTAGAGATTTAATGCTGATCAACAGAAACAGTCTAAACTCATCCTCTTGAAGATCAACACTCCTGAACGTCTCAAACATCTCTTTACATGTGAAGCACAAACCAGTTCAAACTACTTCACATTCGACCCCAATTCTTGCTGCTGCAATTCTGAAGCACAGCCAATGGTTACAAAACGATTTGCATGACGTGTCATTATGTGCAAAACAACAAAATGGACGAGGTTTTGGCTGCCTTTCACTATTTTCATTCTATCTTCTATTTGCAAGTTGCCAAGTCTCTCAAGAATCCATAACTAAAACCATTTTCGATACTTAATATAAAATAAATGAATAAAAATTATACTTATCCAGCTTGTTTTTATGACGCGTCACGGCCGCTGCAATAAAGTGTCTTCCCTGCACTCAAAAATCTCATAAAATCCTAAAGTTTTATTACGCTATTAGAAATAAACACTTTAATTGGACGAACGCCGCCTGTAAAACCACAACATTAGGCAGCTGGTTAAAAATAACGAGCTACAACGAATTCAGATGACTTAAAGAGAGCAATTGCACGACATTCACTGATTCATTGGTTGAGTGGTGTGTGTGTGTGTGTGTGTGTGTGTGTGTGTGTGTGTGTGTGTGTGTGTGTGTGTGTGTGTGTGTGTGTGTGTGTGTGTGTGTGTGTGTGTGTGTGAGAGAGAGAGAGAGACATCACAGCAGAACTCACCAGAATCAGAGCGATCACCTTCCCTTCATCACCGTCCACCAGAGGAATCACGAGCGCTGAGACAAAAAGAGATCAATCACTGCAACTTAAAGCACAAAAATGAAGATTTGCTGTGACTTTATTCATTCTCAGACCACCTGTAGGTGACTTCTGTTCTTCAGGAGAGCAGCAAAGATGTTACAGTTGTGTAGAAAGGTAAAAAATGTTTTGAAAATGAAAGCAGATTAAAAAACTGTAAGCTGAGACTGTGCTCCTTGGTGGTTCATATAATGCAAGTCAATGGCTACCGTCACTTTGAGAGTCAAAAAAGCACATCCAAGCAACACAACATTAAAACCTGTGGCTGCTGATGATACATCGAAACGATCGGTCTGTGCAAGAAGCTGAACATTATTTACAACACTGTAATCCAGAGCATGAAGCTCAAGCTGAGGCGGAACTGGACAGGGCAATCCAGTCAACGCCAACGCCAGAGGTACAACATCAGTGCTTTGAAAGAAACAGCCAGGCTAGAAATGTTTCGAAGCACACTCTCCAAAAAGGCCCAGATCCTACAGCAGCGGATCGACAGAAAGACCATGGATGAAAAATGGCAGAGCATTAAAGAGGCAATAACATCAACATGTAAGGAAGTGCTAGGTAACAGGAAGCGGGGGCAAAAAGAATGGATCTCAGTGGGAACCTTAGAAAAGATCCAGGAGAGGAAAAGGAAGAAGGCAGAAAAAAACAGCAGCCGCACACGTGCTAGAAAAGCCAAGGCCCAAGAGCAGTATACAGAAGCAAACAGAATAGTAAAGCGGAGTATAAGGGCAGACAAGAGAACCTACATGGAGGAACTGGCAGCAGAGGCAGAAGATGCGGCTCAAAATGGTAACATGAGAGAGCTGTATACAAACATCAAAAAGCTCTCAGGTAAATTCAGCCAACCAGAGAGGCCAGTTAGAGACAGAGAAGGAAAAGCTATTCCAGGGATAGAACAGCAAAAGCATAGATGGGCAGAGCATTTTGAGGATCTCTTGAACAGACCTTGTCCATTAAACCCAGTAAATATCCAGCCAGCCAGCTGTGACCTTCCTATCATTTGTGGTGTTCCATCGAAGGAAGAAATGTATAAGGCCATCAAGCAATTGAGAAACGGGAAGTCAGCCGGGCCAGACACCATTCCTGCAGAAGTTTTAAAAGTGGACGAAGTGACCACTGTGGAAATGCTCTATCCTCTATTCCAAAACATCTGGGAGGAGGAAGACATTCCAACAGAGTGGAAGGAGGGCTATCTCATCAAGCTCCCCAAGATGGGTGATCTTAGTTCCTGCTCCAACTACAGGGGGATAACACTGCTGTCAACCCCAGGCAAGATATTCAATAGAGTCCTCCTAAACAGGATAAAAGACGCGGTCGACCCACATCTCAGAGACCAACAAGCTGGCTTCAGAAAGAGTAGACCAGCAGCTTACAGATGCCTTCCAAGTGCGAACAGGGGTGAGACAAGGATGCCTATTGTCACCCTTCCTTTTCCTGTTGGCAATAGATTGGGTAATGAAGACATCAACTACCCAGAAGAGGAATAGCATCCAATGGACACCTTGGACACAATTGGATGACCTCGACTTTGCTGATGACCTGGCACTTCTTTCCCACACCCAGCAACAAATGCAGGAGAAGACCAATATCATCGCAACTCATTCAGCAAGCCTTGGACTCATTATACACAAAGGGAAGAGCAAGATCCTCAAAGTCAACAACAACAACACGGCCCCCATCAGGCTAGAAGGAGAAGCACTAGAGGAAGTGGAAAGCTTCACCTATCTTGGCAGCATAGTCGACAAGTTGGGGGGGACAGAGGCGGATGTGAAGGTGCGGATTGGAAAGGCAAGGGCAGCTTTCCACCAGCTGGAGAAAGTCTGGGGATCCTCTGAGCTGCCTAGGAACACCAAGATCAGGATCTTTAACGCCATGATAAAGCCTGTTCTACTGTACGGTGCAGAGACCTGGAGAACAACAGTCACTACCATGAAGAAAATCCAGTCCTTTATTAACACCTGTCTCAGACGAATCCTAAGGGTACGCTGGCCGAACACCATCAGTAACCTGGAGCTGTGGCAGCGAACAGGACAGCAGCCTATTGAGGAAGAGATCCTCCAAAGACGCTGGAGATGGGTTGGCCATACCCTTCGCAAGCCTGCATCAAGCACAGCAAGACGTGCCCTCTTTTGGAACCCACAAGGGAAAA